>NC_053028.1:214142781-214213910 GCF_003073215.2 Triticum urartu | reverse complement strand
ACATCTATATGCCTCCATTTTACAAAATCATACTATATGCCTCCATGACACGCGGGACATCTAGCATCAAGGTGGCGTGTCATGCAAGAAAATGGAGATATGTAGTGCGTAAATGAGTCGTGCACTTCGATGGCACCTAGTACTACTACAGAATATTTTTTCTCCTCGATGGCACGTCAATAGTGCACATACTCAATGATAGAGAACGAGATGGTAGCCATGGACATGGTCGGCCCTTTTTGAAGAGAGTAATAATAAATAACTTTCATGTGTCCCGTCAACTCACAGAGCGACGAGAAGCTTGCTTACTAGGCCTTCTCCCTCGCCAACGCGTGCGCGGTGGCTCGCAGCATGAGGAGAAACTTTTGCTTACAAGTGGTGGAGGTGCATCAGTTTATTTGGGGTCAGATTGCCAGAAGTACTACTGTAGTACTATCATTATTGTTCGACTTCCGGAAGAGGAGAAGAGCCAAGCGCAAGGTCACCTACTAACCTAGTACAGTACTACTATAGCCAAAGCTGGTCCACCTTTTTAGAGCATGGTTAATTAATATAGGCGGCACTTGCAGCGGTACATCATTTATAGAAAGTACTCTCTTCGTAGGAACAAAGGAAGTGAAACAAAAGTTGGAGTGGATGCTAGAGTGCCAATTAAAACATGATTACATAGGAAGAAAATTCCTATAGCATTCTATCCTATGAATCAAATGACCAATGTAGGAAAATTATGAGGGGGGGTCTCTCCAACAGTGTTCCTTGGCTCGCACCTAGCATCACGGTGGTCAAACTTGGAGTCATTCATCTGGTACACATGGCATCTCAGATCTGGACACAAGGTGATGCGACCTCTCACTTCCTCCGCCATTTCAAGCGGCGCGCCGGTGGAGGGCTAGCATACTCCAATATTAGGTTGGCTCTATGTGATGTGGCAACTTCATATACTAACCGGATGCTGGCTATACTACTAAGGTACTCACACTCCAAGAAGTGGCTCGAAAACCATTCATAAATTGAGTGTATGACATGCATTTGCAAATGCACCATTCATTACATACAACAAGTCATCAACACACAACGATAACGAGGGTACATGTTGGATTATAGATTATTTCCAACAAAACATTCTAGTAAATACTGAAGTTTTCATCACACAACAAATAACAAGCAATGAAATGAACTTCAACTCGAGTAATCCTCAGCGTTGGAAACGCTTGCTTTGAACCATAGGTGCTCTGGGAAGGGCCAGCTATTGTCAATATCGAGAGCAACGCAGGACTGATCATCCAGGCTGAAGCGGCATATATCAGGACCAAGGTAGGGAACCACCACAATGTCCAAGGTATAGATACAGTTGCTTCTCATAAATGGTAGTAAAGTTGTGTCAACAGCAGCTGGATCGCCTGTCACCATCATTGGATAGTTTTGTCCAAGGAAGAGCGAGTTTTCTCTAAGACTATCAATACTGTACCAGGGACAAGCTACTGGTGCTAGCACACTAGTATCCTTCCCGAATACCCCTGCAACGAGTGTTGGAATAGGTCCAGAGAGGGCGACCATGGGAGAGAACACCTTCTACCTCAGTAGTAATAATCACAGTGCAGTGTATACAGACAAGAAGAGGTGATCCATCAGAATTAGTTGCCAGGCGCCACTGAGTATATAAGTTCTGCTCATCGTCATGCTTGTGATCATCACCATCTTCATCTCCCCCTTGGTTATACAATTTTAGAAGTATAGGTGGTGTAATGTTGACAGGACCTTGGAAACACAAGAAGAAGGTTAATTAGTAAAGGGAAACTTGCTAACCCGCATGCATGTGGATGAAACAATTATAATTACGGTGGAAGGCAAACGTAGCGAAACTACGAGGATCTCATGCAAAAACAGTGCCACGAGTGGTGGCAGCAAACACAAGACCCTCTTATTGAATTGCATCACAGTACACATCCGTGTATAGAAACTGATTGTTGAGCAATATCCATCCAGTCGAACCATGAAGGATGGCAACAAGCTTGTCGAAGATAGCAACAACTTGATAGTTCTTGTAATTCCAAGAGCGGTTGGGAACTCGAGAAATTCCTATCTTTAGTAGAACACATTCACCATGATCGTATTTGAACGTACGTAGATCATCTGTGTGCTCAACCTTAGGGCACTCGGAGATTTTTGGAAGTGGAATCCGCTGATGAGTGTACACATTCACAAGTTCCCACTCGCAATTGTACCCAATATAAACAACCCAATCTCCATTTGCGCCATCCCAGCCCTTACCCTGAAGCGATGGCATCTTAACATCACACGTATCATTATCAAGCGGCATCAACTTGCCCAAGGCGAGGCATCTGTCGTCCACGCCCATGCGAACATGCTTATAGAGAAGAAGATAGGGGAGATCAAACCGCTCCTGGACCCTTGGGTTCCTTGTAATGATGTTATTAGTTGAGTCGAGAATGGGCTTGAACGAACCTGCCATGCTAGCCGAGGTGATGACGTCGCACCAATCAATGAGTTCCCCCACCACGTCATCTTTCAGATCGGGGCTAGAATAACGGGGTCGTTTCTGGTTTGTTCCCGCCATGGAGAAGACGATCGAACAATGGCAGAAGGAAGGGTGAAGGCAAATGGAGGAGGGAGGAAGAGCGTGCGATAGCAGTTCCAAATTGAGAGGGAAAGGCGAAGAGTCAGTGGACGGTTGCCAGTTTGCCACGGTACACGAAGAGGCGCCCCGACCTACACGTCCTTTCGGAAATTGTACAAAAGGACTCACCGTCGTCTCACTGACATGTTGGAACGGGACCACATGTCAACGAAACATGGTGTGTAATTTCTCGTGCAAAATGCGATCTGGCCGCGTTGGCCCCAGGTGCCTCATTAGTTATCGACCTTTATTTTTTTAATGGTGTGCCATTCAGTTTTGGAACACGACTAACTGGCACTGTTTGTAGAGAAAATATAAACTACTCTACCACTTCTCCACCTCTAGTACTAGTAGTATAAAAAATATATATAGGCTGGAGCTTCAGAGCTTTCTTGCTAAGGGCTACCCACTTGCTTGTCACACTATCACCCTCTCTCCAGATCTAAAAAAGATGGCCTCTCTCTCCCTCCTCAGCGATAGTCACAGATCCGCTGGGGAAGAAAAGGACGTGCAGCGTTGACGCACTCATCGTCGGCGAGCGAGGTCACGCACTGACGACAAGGCCGTCCTCTCAAACCTAGCACCCACGCGGGTTGGCCTTCGTCCCCAAGCTCGCTGCCGTAGTGCGTGCGGAGGACGATGACCACGAGCGAAGCCACTTCCCGCCGACCCTCAGGTATGCTACCTCTTTTCAAACCATACCCTTGTTCTATTGCGCCATCTGCCACGTCATTGCATGTGGATCTTTTTCCACTCCACCATCTTCCCAATTTCCTATCCTCTGCTTTGCTAGTCACGTAGATGAAAACCTTAATTTGCACTATTAAAGGAAACCCTACTTCATGCAGACTAATCCATGTCTGGGTTGAATAAGGAAAGGAAGGGAGATTGTACTGTCCAAGAGAGTAGGCATCAAACCCGCATCTAGCTAGAAAAGGGAAAAAACCAGTAGCTAAGGAACGAGTCTCGTGTCTCTTGGTTGAAGAAGGGTATAAAGTCATGACAACGCAATAGAGAATGACCAGGTCGATCGGTTTGTTATCCTCACATAGGAAAAAGGTGGCTAAAGAGAACAAAAATGGGACGTAATCCACATATGTTGCCTGGATATTTGTTGCTCTGGGCAACCATACCTCCCTCACCACTCTATGCGTCCATGGAGGTACATTGTACTAGTGCACCCACTATCCGAATGGGTCTGCCATGCTCTTATTGCCACTTTTTTCTGTTAGTATAATGCCAGTGGTAAAGTCAACCAATGCTACTGCTAAAGTGATGCCACATTTAACTAATGCCGCACTCAGTCTAATGCCACCGATAAATTTAAGCAATGCCATTTAATGTCTCTGGATTATTTCAGGGTTAGCTGTTGATTTGGATGTATTAAAGATTTTTCAGGTAAGGCATTCTAATGTTGTTGCACAGCCAGTATACCAATGATGAAACTTGTTACTACCTTCATATTTTTGCACCGTTAATGCTTATAGATTACATACCTCACTTTCATGAGATAAGTCAAATTTTTGTACAGTGTCACCTAAATGCCAAGGCGTTGATGTCATTTTATTTTGGTTAAACTGCACAAAAAATTATGAAGACAAGAGGAAAGGTCAAGAGTGCGCACCTCCTCCTTTGGCTATTGTATTGATTCGTTCGATCAAGTTTTTATGTTTGATTGGTTATCAAGATTGGGATAGCAATTTTTCATGTCTCCTCGAGTTCGAAATGATATTTACCTTGAAGGTACATGGTTTGCAATTTTTTAATACTGTCATTAGTTAATAATGCTAGTTACCTTCAGACTTTTGTATTTGGTTTAATGCTCTTGCACAGCTAGTATACCAATGTTGAAACTCGTTACCTTTACATTTTGTATTGGTAATTCTTATAGAAATCTTCCAATGCTAGAGCTTATGGAAATCTGTTCAGTCAAACCATTGTACTGTACCCTATAATAAAATAACTACTCTACTGTTGCACTAGCCACTAGATTAGTGTATATTTGTACTATTTCAATGGTGTTGCATTAGCGTATGGACATATATAAAGTGTGGCAAGCTTTCCCAGATATGTGCTCAAGAAAACTACTACATGTTTTTCTAAATACTGGACATTTGGGTACTTTAAATTGCTGCAAAAACGTCTTATATTAAGGAACAGAGGGTGTAGAGTTCACTCAAATTGTCGCGGTAAAGCTAGTCACACCTTTGTTAAAATTAATGTCCATTATGTTATCGGAGGAGGTCTGTATGTTGGTCTCTAATGCCTGTCGACTACATACCTGACATCATGATGTAATGTTAAGTCATTTCCTTTTGTACAGTGTCACTGAATTGTCAAGGCGGTGATGGCATTTTATTTTAGTTGAACTGCATAAAATATTCTTAAAAGAAGAGGAAATGTCAGGAATCAATCATTCTTTCAGAAATAACTATATATGCCTTTCTGACATCAGCTGTTGTTGCCTTATTTATTCCTTCAAACAGGTGTTTAGAAATAGTCTTGCTACCTTTTCCCATTAAGAAATTGGAATGCTTATATTTGTGAGTCTATGCTTCAACTAGTGCCACTTTTATAGTAATCACACTTTCAATATCTATGCAAACAGGGATGCTCGATTTTAGTGGAACTGCACAAATAGTCCAACTGGTTCAACATTAGGATCATGTTTTCTTCCAAACCTTTATATCCAATTGGTGGCACTACGAGCTGTTCATTACGAAGGTACATGGTTTTCTACTATCTTTCTACTCTCTTTATACTGTCATTAGATAGTAATACTAGTGGTTTGCATGTGAATTTATTGGCAGGGTGAACCTACATTGGAGGTGCAGGACAGGATTCAATGATTGGATGCTCAATTTCGGTTGTATCGATTTCACCTCTTCCATCATTGCGAACATGGATATCCTTGGTCTGCTGAAGAATAGGCGCTATATTTTTGCTCTGAACCAGCAAATCAATTGAGTACGAAATTGTCCAGGGCAAAACATGACTATATCAAATTGTCAAGTGCAAAACATGGCAGATGCTAAGCGGAAGAGACATGTTTAAACCGAAAATACAAGGTGGGGTATATGTTTACTAGTTGCTTGATATTTGTGCAGACAAAGATGTCTGCCCGTTGCTATTTGGAAAACACACAAAGTGACCGCAATTTTGGTTGAACTGCACAAGAGAATAGTATAGTCACTGCATGCAGTGCCATTTGAAAATAGACACAGAAAGATTGGATAGTAACTTCATGGACTGCAGAAATGTAGTACTGCACTATTTATTGGCCAACACTCGGTGCTTCATTGCTTTGGTGTTATTATACAATGGGCATCATTTTGCCTAAGTTAAAGTTTTTATTCCAAAAATAGTCTCGCCGTGTGATCGAGAGAAGACCAAATCATATTGAAGTGGATGTTCCTCCATCATGTGTGATTCATTCTCATGGTTCCAACTGTTGGTGAAACCACTTACGTTTGCAAGAGGAATTGTAGACTTCAGAAACAAATTTGTCTTTCAGTCTGTACTGAATGTTGGCCAAGAGAAGCATCCATGTTAGTAGGAAGAACATATGTTTTTTCTAGATCTTTGCTTTTGGAGCTACATATTTATATATGATCTATGAATCATTGAGATGCATTAACATGTTGAATGTATGGGAATCATACTAGTTGGTTTTGAATTTGGGCTACTAATGTGAACATATTACAATGCCAGGCCTGTGAGTCTCGTGTGAACATTTTGAACGGATCGGCTCATACTGCTGTGCACAACATGATCCTTATTTCTATGTTCTTAGTGTTTACAAGTTACTAACAGTTCCTTATTTCTGTTCGCTCAGTGTTTATAAGTTACTGATCGATCACTAGCTAGCCTACTAATGCGCTCCTAGCAGTTTTAGTTCTGACGCAAGATCCTAAGTGGTAGTTTTTTGAATAAAAATGCCTACCTCTAAAGAAACTGACAAGCTGGTCTGAAGAAAATGCCATGCGAATCTGAAGAAACTGCCAGCAAAAATTTCGCAAATGCCTTATCTCCCAGCGAACGTTCATCAGCTAATGCGATCGTACACGTACACCATCCGACCTACTTGATCCTACACGTAATCTATCCGTCCTACTCGATCCTACACAGATAAATAGCGGATCACACACGTACTACCTCCTTTCCGGTTTGCAGGGCTCAATTCAAAAAACGACCTACTCGATCCTACACGAATAAATAGCGGATCACGCATGTACAACCTCCTTTCCAGTTTGAAGGGCTTAATTCAAAAATCTAACCAACCAAGGTAGATGATGAGTGGTGGAATCATTTTTGACAAGGAGGGTATGCCTCATCTGGATGATTCGAGTGCACTCGTTTGACCGTCATGCCGGCGTGCGACCCAGCACGCACGGGACACACCACTGACGGGACGAGACGGCACAGTCATAATTTTAGTTTTTCTTGTTTTTCACGGCAAGCTGGCGCGTTAAGCCATGCCTGCTTATGCATTGAATTCCGATGACCGCGATGACCGCCGCGTTTCCCGCGACATGCTAGTTCGCCTACCTTCCGCCTATAATTATTGTTTCATGGGCTTCTCCGGTGGCACCATCACCCAAATCGCCCTATCCTCATAAGCCTCCACCAGCCCGACGTCGCCCGCCACTTATCCTCGCTCTCGCCACGTCCGCCATGGCCCCGCCGGTCCGCGATAGGCGATGCCGGAGGCGGTCACCGCCGGAACTAGTGTTCGGTTTTTCACCGGAAGGCAGACGGAGGGAGGAGGCATTCTATCGGTCTTTAGATGGCAATGCGGACTATGAGGAGTTGTTGGAGCGTGACCGCCTGGCGAAGGAGCAGCCTATTGCTGATTTGCGCCGCCAGCGGGACATGGAGCAGCAGCGCACCGACGCTCTGAGTCGCGAGCAGAGCGCCCACAACTGGGCCGACTACGTGGAGGCCGGTGCCCGGACAATAGCCCTGGAGGCTGTCAGGCACGCACGCGTTTGCGACGCTCATTTTTACTACCAGCTCATCAAGTGGGTTTCCCTCTTAGAAGCCGAAGCTTCGGTGGACCACGCCGGCATGGAAAGGGCCAACGCGCATGAGCAACGCGCCCTATCGCACCTTTGGCAAGTCCGAGGCGAGGCGGAGGACACCGGTGCCGGCGTTTAGCATGTACCACAGATGGCGGCCGGCATCGTCTAGTTAGCTAAGAGTAAGTTAGTACTTGTACGCTACTAGAGTATTAGTGGGAGTAGATAGTTAACTTGGCTATGATGGTTGTCAACGTGGAAGTTTAGTACTCTATATGTGGATCAGACCTGTTACTTTGCTCTGAATGTTGAACTTTCCATTTGAATGTATGGAATGGGCTATTATTTTTTTATATAAATGGGTTGTATTTGTCCTCCACGGGTTTAGAGGCTGACTTGTGGGCCTACCAAGTTGATGCGTACACAATCAGGAGATGATTGTACGTGGAGAGGATGACAGTAGGGACCCGCCAAGGTCATGGCAGTACGCAAGCAAGTGCCTGCTTATTTCAAGCAAATAAAAAATGGCTCCTCCTAATGGATTTCTGACATCTGGGTCCCATGCCATTGTCAACGTAGTCAATAAACGAGAGAATTGCACAACGAGCGGCTGGCACCAGGGACCCAGCAGCTCACCCAGTTATTTTTGTTTTGGGTTAATTTGATAAATGCCACTCCAAATCTGGTGTTTCTGAGAAATGCCACTGCAATTTCCAAACTTTGAAAAATGCCATTTCCAGTGGCATTTTTCGAAGTCTGGAGTGGCGTTTTCCAAAGTTTGTAAACTGCAGTGGCGTTTTTCAAAGTTTGCAAAAATTGCAGTGGCATTTTTCAAAGTTTGGAAATTGCAGTGGCATTTTTATGAATCGCCATAATTGGAGTGGCATTTCTCTAATTTGTTTTTGAGACGGAAGCAGGGTGTCATCTCGGCTATGTGGGGCACTCTGGCCTGTCTAGATAGCCTTCTTTTTTATGTTTATCACAGACCAGACTGGCAGTTGTTTTCTTTCTGAAAATGCCTATCCCAGTTTTTTTATGATTTGCCAAGTAAGTCGCTTTGTCAGGCCTGTTGGGCTGCAAATCTTTCAAGACAAGGAGAGCTTCATTCGGTTGGCCAAGAAAATGGCCTATCAAACCGGCAATTAGTTTCAAATTTCTTTTTTTTCATTTCGAGATTTTAAATTGCATTGATTTTTATGCATGGACAATTTGTTGGATTTTATATTGATCTACCTTTATTTTAAAAATTAGTTTAAATGTGACTCGAAATTTTGGGATTAAAAACAGTTCGGACCGCACCGAAATATGCAAAATTTCGTATAATTTTTTAACCGTGGCCACAATATGGGCTGTAATGCTAACGAAAAGAATATGGCCTCCAAAAAACCTTAAGAATTAGCAAATGGGCTGTAAATTATTAGAAATAATGGCAGATGGGTTGTATGTTGTTTTCCACGGATTTGAGGCTTTCCTAAAAAAAGGTTGACGCACAAGCAGTGAATGTTGGATGTCCATCCAACAGCCATCGTGCTTCTTCAATCTCTGCTCTTCCTGCTCCAGCCGCTCAAACAAGCGCCGGCGAGACTGCCTGCTCCCTCCTCCCCGCGGCCGGCTGTGCTGCCGCGCAGGCCTCACCACCCCACCATACTCCCATCGCTGGCCTAGCCATCCGTCTACTCACCCACACTGCTGTTATTCTCCGGCGACGGCAGACGAACCAGTAAACCCTCGTACAGTCATACTCCCCTCCGCGTGGGAAACAACTGTCGAGTCTTCCCTGGCTTTGCATCATTCCCTTCCTAGGCCTCGCCGTCGTCCACCGCCCTGGTGCTCTCGGCGTGGCCTGGTCAACCTGGTCAACGACCGACATGCATCTGAAATGGACTGTACGTGGAAAGGCTGACAGCTGGGTCCACGGCTGCATGCAAGGAAATGCCTCCTTATTACGTGCAAAATAATGATTCCTCCACCTAACATCTGGGACCCACCGAAAGGGCCTCTGTATTTCGCGAAAAAAACATTACCGCCGCTGACAGCTCGGACCCACCAGCTATATCTTCGCACGCAAGGAAGTGCCTCCTTATTACACACAAAAATGAATACTCCCCCTGCTAGCCGGGACCCAGTATAGTGGGAGGCTGACTTGTGGGCCTACTAAGTTGACGGGGATGGACAGCTTTGTCAACTTAGTCAATATGCACGATTCTAGCTCCAGTGACTGTACGATGTCCATCCAACGGCCGTAGTGCTTCTTCAACCTCTGGTCTTCTTGCTCCAGCCGCCCAAACCAGTGCCGGCCATGCCTCATTCTCCTGCCTCCCGTGGCCGGCTATGATGCCGAGGAGGCCTCACCGCCCCTACTACTCCCACCGCTGGCCAGGCCATCCCTCTACTCACCCACACCCCCTGTTATTCTGCAGCGACGACAGCCTCACACCGCAGCGAACCAGTGAACCATCATACTCCTCTATGCGTGGGCATCCACTACCGCGTCTTCCCCGGCTCCGCGTCGTCCCCTTCCAAGGCCTCGCCGTCGTCCACCGCCCTGGTGCTCTCTGTGCGGCATGGTCAACATGTTCAAGGAACGACTTCCATCGGAAGAGTACTTTGCGTGGAGAGGCTGACAGCTAGGTCCACGATGGCCGCAAGGAAGTGCCTCCTTATTACGTGCAAAATAATTATTTCTCCACCTAATAGTAGGGACCCACTGGACGGGCCACTGTATTTCGTGAAAAAAATGTTTCCCCCCTGACTGCTGGGACCCACCAGCTACATCTTCACATGCAAGGAAGTGCCTCCTTATTACGCAAAAAAATGAATACCCCCTGCTAGCTGGGACCCAGTATAGTGGCAGGCTGACTTGTGGGCCTACTAAGTTGACGAGGACGGAGGGCTTTGTCAACTTGGTCAATTTGCATGATTCTAGCTCCAGTGACTGTACGATGTCCATCCAACAGCCGTAGTGCTTCTTAAACCTCCAGTCTTCTTGCTCAAGTCGCCCAAACTAGCGTCGGTCGTGCCTCGTGCTCCTGCCTCCCGTGGTCGGCTGCGATGCGGCGGAGGCCTCACCGCCCCTACTACTCCCACCGCTGGCCAGGCCATCCCTCTACTCACCCACACCCCCTGTTATTCTATGGCGATGGCAGCCTCACACCGCAGCGAACCAATGAACCCTCATACTCCTCTACGTGTGGGCATCCACTGCCGCGTCTTCCCCAGCTCCGTGTCGTCCCCTTCCTAGGCCTCGCCGTCATCCACCGCCCTGGTGCTCTCGGCGTGGTGTGGTCAACATGGTCAAGGAAAGGCTTCCATCAGGCGTGGACTGTACGTGGAGAGGCTGATAGCTGGGTCCATGGCTGCAGCAAGGAAGTGCCTCCTTATTACGCAGAAAATAATGATTCCTCCACCTGATAGCAGGGACCCACCGGACGGGAAACCATATTTCGTGAAAAAATGTTTCCCCCTTGACTGCTGGGATCTACCAGCGACATCTTCGCACGCAAGGAAGTGCGTCCGGGCAAAAAAAATGATTCGCCCCCTAACTGCTGGGACCCACCAGCTACATCTTCGCACGCAAGGAAGTGCCTGACAGTCGGGACCCACCTAGTCGAAGCGTACGTAGCATTGTCATTCTGGTCACGAACGTGTACGTACATACTGGTCCATGTCGAGGCGCGCACGTGTCGTAGTAGAGGCGTGCACGTAGCATGTACACTTATGTACAGCGACCAGTGTGCAAGAAATAAAATACGGCCACATACGTACATACGGGCAGGGTTTCAAACGCCTACTCGCGCATACATACGGCCAGGGCTCGTGTACATGGCTCGGTCGGAATGGAGAAACAACGTCGTCGTCGTGTTCATGGGGAGCCAACCGGCTGTTTTGGAACGGAATGCGTCGTGGTGTTCATCGGGAGGGCTTGGACGGAACAGCCCATGGAAACGAGGTCTGGCGTACCGTAGAACGGAGGAAACGGCCTTGTGTTCGATCAGCCACGGCCGAAACGGGATCATGTTCATCGCGAGGGGTCTGGCGTACCACAAAACGGAGGAAACGGACCTCCTACGGTCGAAATGGGGGTCCTGTTCATCGGGAGGGGTGTGGCGTACTGCAAAACGGAGGAAACGGACTTGTGCTGGAGCGCAACGGTCGAAACGGGGGTCCTGTTCATCGGGAGGGGTGTGGCGTACTGCAAAGCGGGACTCCACGGGATACTGCTCGTCTCCACCGTCAACCCCCTCCAGCCTCCACGTGCTACTGTTCATCCACCGTCGACCTCCTCCAGCCTCCACCCGCGACTGTTCATCCACGGGCTCCTATTCATCCAGCCTCCACCGCACGCTACTCCACCGGCTACTGTTCAACCAGCCCTCTCCATGGGCTCCCATTCAATCACCCCTCCACGGGCTACTGTTCATCCAGCCCTCCACCATCTACTATTCATCCAGCCCTCCACGGGGTGGTCCTGTTCATCTAGCCCTCCACAGGGTCCTGTTCATCCAGCCCAGCCGGCTCGATCGATCGGGGTCATGTTCATCCAGAGGCAACACCGCGGTGTCCTGTTCATCCACCCCCACCGAGAACTGTTCATCCAAACCCCCCCAGCAACACTCACTATTCATCCAGAGGCAGCACCGATCGGCTTCAGTTAGTAGCAGTAGCGAAGGAATCACTCGGGTTCAGTAACGTAGCTAGTGCAATCACTTGGGTTCAGTTAGAGCCCAACACCTCGCACGCGCGTGCGTATGTGTACGAGAGAAACGCACAATGCTCAGCCTCGACCACCCACCGTAACCGGGAACACCCCGATATTTTCCTCGCCCTCGCTTCTACCACTATTTTTTCCATCATGGACGGCCCAAAGAATGTCATGTAGTTGCGTCTCCGGCCCGCCCAGGACGAAAAGCCCATTTTCTGTCATGAGTTTCTATCATAGAAGTAGGAGCCCACCACATCTATGACGATACCGGGTTTTGTCACAATTATCATCATAGAAGTGTCATAAGTATGACAGAAAAAATTTTCATTCGTCCCAAAATGTCACGGATGTGTATTTTTTTGTAGTGCGGTGATGGTGAAGTGATCCGCGCAGGGCTTCGCCTAAGCACTACGACAATATGACCGGAGGAGCAAACGGTGGAAGGGGGCGCCGCACACGGCTAGGGACAATTGTTGTGTGTTGGAGGCACCCCCCCCCCCCGCGTATATAAAGGAGGGAGAGGGGAGGAGGCTGGCCTAGGAGCGCCCCAAGTGGGAGGAGTCCCACTTGGGCTCCTAGTCCAATTCGGCCCCCCTTGCTTTTATCGAAGGGGGAAGGATAGGAAGAAGGAGAAGGAAAGGGGGGCAGTGCCCCCTCCCCTAATCCAATTCGGACTCCTCACTTGGGGGGCACCCTTGTGGGCTGGCTTGCCTCCCTCCTATGGCCCATGTGGCCCATATATTCCCCCCGGGGGTTCTGGTAACCCCCAAGTACTCTGATACGTACCCGATGCATTCCGAAACACTTCCGGTGTCCGAATACTATTGTCCAATATATCAATCTTTACCTCTCGACCATTTCAAGACTCCTCGTCATCTCCGGGATCTCATCCGGGACCCCGTACAATCTTCGGTCACCAAAACACATAACTCATAATACAAATCTTCGTCAAACATTAAGCGTGCGAACCCTACGGGTTCGAGAACTATGTAGACATGACCGAGACATCTCTCCGGTCAATAACCAATAGCGGAACCTGGATGCTCATATTGGTTCCTACATATTCTATGAAGATCTTTACCGGTCAAACCATAATGACAACATATGTCATTCGCTTTGTCATCGGTATGTGATACGTGTCCAACGTATCTATAATTTTTGATTGCTCCATGCTATATTATCTACTGTTTTGGACATTATTGGGATTTGTTATACACTTTTATATTATTTTTGGGACTAACCTATTAACCGGAGGCCCAGCCTAGAATTTCTGTTTTTTTGCCTATTTCAGGGTTTCGAAGAAAAGGAATATCAAACGGAGTCCAAATGGAATGAAACCTTCGGGAACGTGATTTTTGGAACGAACAAGATCCAGGAGACTTGGACCCTAAGTCAAGCAACCAACAGGGAGGCCACGAGGTAGGGGGCGCGCCTACCACCCCCCAGGCGCGCCCTCCACCCTCGTGGGCCCCCTGTTGCTCCACCGACGTACTTCTTCCTCCTATATATACCTATGTACCCCCTAACGATCAGATACGGAGCCAAAACCCTAATTCCACCACCATAACTTTCTGTATCCACGAGAACCCATCTTGGGGCCTGTTCCGGAGCTCCGCCGGAGGGGGCATCGATCACGGAGGGCTTCTACATCAACACCATAGCCTCTCCGATGAAGTGTGAGTAGTTTACCTCAGACCTTCGGGCCCATAGGTATTATCTAGATGGCTTCTTCTCTCCTTTTGGATCTCAATACAAAGTTCTCCCCCTCTCTTGTGGAGATCTATTCGATGTAATCTTCTTTTGCGGTGTGTTTGTTGAGACCGATGAATTGGGGGTTTATGATCAAGTTTATCTATGAACAATATTTGAATCTTCTCTGAATTCTTTTATGTATGATTGGTTATCTTTGCAAGTCTCTTCGAATTATCAGTTTGGTTTGACCTACTAGATTGATCTTTCTTGCAATGGGAGAAGTGCTTAGCTTTGGGTTCAATCTTGCGGTGTCCTTTCCCAGTGACACTAGGGGCAACAAGATGGGGTTTTCATCATATTGCATGAGTTTATCCCTCTACATCTTGTCATCTTGCTTAGAGGGTTACTCTATTCTTATGAACTTAATACTCTAGATGCATGCTGGATAGCGGTCGATGTGTGGAGTAATAGTAGTAGATGCAGGCAGGAGTCGGTCTACTTGTCTCGGACATGATGCCTATATACATGATCATACCTAGATATTCTCATAACAATGCTCAATTTTGTCAATTGCTCAACAATAATTTGTTCACCCACCGTAAAATACTTATGCTCTTGAGAGAAACCACTAGTGAAACCTATGGCCCCCGGGTCTATCTTCATCATATTAATCTTCCAATACTTAGTTGTTTTCATTGCTTTTATTTTACTTTGCATCTTTATCATAAAAATACCAAAAATATTATCTTATCATATCTATCAGATCTCACTCTCGTAAGTGACCGTGTAGGGATTGACAACCCCTTATGACGTTGGTTGCGAGGATTTATTTGTTTTGTGTAGGTGAGAGGGACTCACGTGTAGCCTCCTACTGGATTGATACCTTGGTTCTAAAAAGCTGAGGGAAATACTTACGCTACTTTGCTGCACCACCCTTTCCTCTTCAAGGGAAAACCAACGCAAGTGCTCAAGAGGTAGCAAGAAGGATTTCTGGCGCCGTTGCCGGTGAGGTCTACGCAAAAGTCAAACATACCAAGTATCCATCACAAACCCTTATCTCCCGCATTACATTATTTGCCATTTGCCTCTCCTTTTCCTCTCCCCCACTTCACCCTTTCCGTTTTATTCGCCCTCTCTCTCTATCCTACCTCTCTTTTTCTATTTGCCTCTTTTTGCCCATTCCCTGTTTGCTTGTCATTATGGCGTGTCCTCTATCTTCTCCGTTGTCTCCCGAGAATGAAGCTTTAAATTTTAAGCAAAGGGAGGGAGAAAATCTAAAAGACGCTTGGTATAGAATTTGCAATGCTCAAAATAGATCTACCAGAAAGCAATCTACTTCCGTTCTTCTTCGCAATTTTTATGTAGGCGCTACTCCTTGGCACAGATATATCCTTGATACCATTACCGGAGGGAACTTCTTGGGTAACCATACTTTTGATTCTTATAATGCTATGACAGATTTGTTTGGCTCACCACCTCTTTTGGTTAATGGAACTATGTTAACTTTGGAGCATGTAATGCAAAAACTTGAAATTATTGAAAATAAAGTTGCTACGTTGAGTTAATTGAAAATTTCGATAAAAAGATCCACAACTAAATTACCCAATATGGATCTAAAGTAGGAGTAACTTTGAAAAATATTAAAGAGAAGGAACCTATAGTTAATGAAAGAATAAATCATGATTCCACTAGAATCGATAAACTTGAGGGTACCATTACCAACTTGGGAACCGCTTTTTCTTACGTAAAGAATACTCCAAGTCCTCCAACCAAAATTGCCAAGCTTATGTATGTTCCTAAAAATAAAGATGAATCCTCTAGCAAAGAAACTGCAGATCTCAAATCTATAAGTGTTCATCCTAATCTTTTTGCTATCATCAAGGAACCATTTGCTGCTAATGATTTTTTCGACCTTGTGCCTAAAAGTTTGATAATCAATAAAAATAAAAAAATTCCTAAGGATGGTAGATGCCTCATTTAAGAATTACCTACCAAAGATGGCAATACCTAGATCTATCCTTGCTTTTTATGCCTAGCTAGGGGCATTAAACGATAGCGCTTGTTGCGAGGCAACCCAATTTTATTTGTATTCCTTGATTTTTTTCTCCTGTTTAGTAATAAAAAATTTATCTAGCCTCTGTTTTGGTCGTGTTTTTTGTGTTTAATTAGTGTTTGTGCCAAGTAGAACCGTTGGGAAGACTTGGGGAAAGTCTTGTTAATCTTGCTGTAAAAAACAGAAACTTTAGCACTCACGAGAACTGCTGCCATTTTTATTTGGAAAGCGATATTTAGTTAATTATTTTTTCAGATGATTAATAGATAAATTCCTCACGTCCAGAAATTTATTTTATAATTTTTTGGGTTCCAGATCTTGCGCTAGCTACAGATTACTACAGACTGTTCTGTTTTTGACAGATTCTGTTTTTTGTGTGTTGTTTGCTTATTTTGATGAATCTATGGCTAGTAAAACAGTTTATAAACCATAGAGAAGTTGGAATACAGTAGGTTTAACACCAATATAAATAAAGAATGAGTTCATTACAGTACCTTGAAGTGGCCTTTTGTTTTCTTTCGCTAACGGAGCTCACAAGATTTTCTACTTTAAGTTTTGTGTTGTGAAGTTTTCAAGTTTTGGGTAAATATTTGATGGATTATGGAACAAGGAGTGGCAAGAGCCTAATATTGGGGATGCCCATGGCACCCCCAAGATAATCTAAGGACACCTAAAAGCCAAAGCTTGGGGATGCCCCGGATGGCATCCCCTCTTTCGTCTACTTCTATCGATAACTTTACTTGGAGCTATATTTTTATTCACCACATGATATGTGTTTTGCTTGGAGCGTCTTGTATGATTCGAGTCTTTATTTTTTAGTTTACCACAATCATCCTTGCTGTACACACCTTTTGAGAGAGACACACATGATTTGGAAATTATTAGAATACTCTAAGTGCTTCACTTATATCTTTTGAGTTATATAGTTTTGCGCTAGTACTTCACTTATATGTTTTAGAGCACGGTGGTGGATTTGTTTTATAGAAACTATTGATGTCTCATGCTTCACTTAGCTTATTTTTAGAGTCGTAAATAGCATGGTAATTTGCTTAAATAATCCTAATATGCTAGGTATACAAGATTAATAATAAAATTCTCTTATGAGTGTGTTGAATACAAAGAGAAGTTTGATGCTTGATAATTGTTTTTAGCTATGGAGATGGTGATATTAGAGTCATGCTAGTTGAGTAGTTGTGAATTTGAGAAATACATGTGTTAAAGTTTGTGATTCTCGTAGCATGCACGTATGCTGAACCGCTATGTGATGAAGTCGGAGCAAGATTTATTTATTGATTGTCTTCCTTATGAGTGGCGGTCGGGTACGAGCGATGGTCTTTTCCTACCAATCTATACCCCTAGGAGCATGCCCATAATACTTTGCTTTGATAACTTGTAGATTTTTGCAATAAGTATATGAGTTCTTTATGACTAATGTTGAGTCCATGGATCATACACACTCTCACCCTTCCACTATTGCTAGCCTCTCTAATACTGTGAACCTTTCGCCGGTATCATACACCCACCATATACCTTCCTCAAAACAGCCACCATACCTACCTATCATGGCATTTCCATAGCCATTCCGAGATATATTGCCATGCAACTTTCCACCGTTCCGTTTACTATGACACGCTCCATCATTGTCATATTGCTTCGCATGACCATGTAGTTGACATTGTAATTGTGGCAAAGCCACCATTCATAATTCTTTCATACATGTCACTCATGAGTCACTGCATATACCGGTACACCGCCGGGGGCATTCACATAGAGTCATATTTTGTTCTAAGTATCGAGTTGTAATTGTTGAGTTGTAAGTAAATAAAAGTGTGATGATCATCATTATTAGAGCATTGTCCCAAGTGAGGAAAGGATGATGGAGACTCTGATTCCCCCACAAGTCGGGATGAGACTCCGGACGAAAAAAAAGACCGTAAAAAAAGAGAAAAGGCCCAAATAAAAAAATGAGAGAAAAAGAGAGAAGGGACAATGCTACTATCCTTTTACCACACTTGTGCTTCAAAGTAGCACCATGATCTTCATCATAGAGAGTCTCCTATGTTATCACTTTCATATACTAGTTGGAATTTTTCATTATAGAACTTGTCTTGTATATTCCAATGATGGGCTTCCTCAAAATGCCTTAGGTCTTCGTGAGCAAGCAAGTTGGATGCACACCCACTTAATTTCTTTTTGATCTTTCACATACTTATAGCTCTAGTGCATCCGTTGCATGGCAATCCCTACTCACTCACATAGATATCTATTGATGGGCATCTCCATAGCCTGTTAATACGCCTAGTTGATGTGAGACTATCTTCTCCCTTTTGTCTTCTCCACAACCACCATTCTATTCCACCTGTAGTGCTATGTCCATGGCTCACGCTCATGTATTGCGTGAAGATTGAAAAAGTTTTGAGAATGTCAAAAGTTTGCTTAGCTTCTCATTGGGCTTGTGCATGATCTAAATACTTTATGTGGTGAAGATAGAGCATAGCCAGACTATATGATTTTGTAGGGATAACTTTCTTTGGCCATGTTATTTTGAGAAGACATAATTGCTTAGTTAGTATGCTTGAAGTATTATTATTTCTATGTCAATATTGAACTTGTGTCTTGAATCTTTCGGATCCGAATATTCATACCACAATTAAGAAGAATTACATTGAAAATATGCCAAGTAGCATTCCACATCAAAAATTCTGTTTTTATCATTTAACTACTCGAGGACGCGCAGGAATTAAGCTTGGGAATGCTTGATACGTCTCCAACGTATCTATAATTTTTGATTGCTCAATGCTATATTATCTACTGTTTTGGACATTATTGGGCTTTATTATACACTTTTATATTATTTTTGGGACTAACCTATTAACCGAAGGCCCATCCCAGAGTTGCTATTTTTGCCTACTTTAGGGTTTTGAAGAAAAGGAATATCAAACGGAGTCCAAACGGAATGAAACCTTTGGGGACATGATTTTTGGAACAAACAAGATCCAGGAGACTTGGACCCTACGTCAAGCAACAAACAGGGAGGCCACGAGGAAGGGGGGCGCGTCTACCCCCCCCCAGGCGCGCCCTCCACCCTCATGGGCCCCCTGTTGCTCCACCGACGTACTTCTTCCTCCTATATATACCTACGTACCCCCAAATGATCAGATACGGAGCCAAAACCTAATTCCACTACCGTAACTTTCTGTATCCACGAGATCCCATCTTGGGGCCTGTTCCAGAGCTCTGCCGGAGGGGGCATCGATCACGGAGGGCTTCTACATCAACACCATAGCCTCTCTGATGAAGTGTGAGTAGTTTACCTCAGACCTTCGGGTCCATATTATTAGCTAGATGGCTTCTTCTCTCTTTTTGGATTTCAATACAAAGTTCTCCTCCTCTCTTGTGGAGATCTATTCGATGTAATCTTCTTTTGTGGTGTGTTTGTTGAGACCGATGAATTGTGGGTTTATGATCAAGTTTATCTATGAACAATATTTGAATCTTCTCTGAATTCTTTTATGTATGATTGGTTATCTTTTCAAGTCTCTTCGAATTATCAGTCTGGTTTGGCCTACTAGATTGATCTTTCTTGCAAGGGGAGAAGTGCTTAGCTTTGGGTTCAATCTTGCGGTGTCCTTTCCCAGTGACAGTAGGGGCAGCAAGGCACGTATTGTATTGTTGCCATCGAGGATAACAAGATGGGGTTTTCATCATATTGCATGAGTTTATCCCTCTACATCATGTCATCTTGCTTAAAGCATTAGTCTGTTCTTATGAACTTAATACTCTAGATGCATGTTGGATAGCGGTCGATGTGTGGACTAATAGTAGTAGATGCAGGCAGGAGTCGGTCTACTTGTCTCGGACGTGATGCCTATATACATGATCATACCTAGATATTCTCATAACTATGCTCAATTCTGTCAATTGCTCAACAGTAGTTTGTTCACCCACCGTAAAATACTTATGCTCTTGAGAGAAGCCACTAGTGAAACCTATGGCCCCCGGGTCTATCTTCATCATATTAATCTTCCAATACTTAGTTGTTTTCATTGCTTTTATTTTACTTTGCATCTTTATCATAAAAATACCAAAAATATTATCTTATCATATCTATCAGATCTCACTCTCGTAAGTGACCGTGTAGGGATTGACAACCCCTTATGACGTTGGTTGCGAGGATTTATTTGTTTTGTGTAGGTGAGAGGGACTCGCGCGTAGCCTCCTACTGGATTGATACCTTGGTTCTAAAAAACTGAGGGAAATACTTACGCTACTTTGCTGCACCACCCTTTCCTCTTCAAGGGAAAACCAACGCAAGTGCTCAAGAGGTAGCAGTATGTTACTTGCCCGAGATTCGATCGTCAGTATCTTCATACGTAGTTCAATCTCGTTACCAGCAATTCTCTTTACTCGTTTTGTAATGCATCATCCCGTAACTAACTTATTAGTTGCATTGCTTGCAAGGCTTACCATGATGTGCATTACCGAGAGGGCCCAGAGATACCTCTCTGATACTCGGAGTGACAAATCCTAATCTTGATCTATGCCAACCCAACAAACACCTTCGGAGATACCTGTAGAGCATCTTTATAATCACCCAGTTACATTATGACATTTGATAGCACACAAGGTATTCCTCCGGTATCGGGGAGTTGCATAATCTCATAGTCAAAGGAATATGTATAAGTCATGAAGAAAGTAATAGAAATAAAATTTAACGATCATTATGCTAAGCTAACGGATGGGTCTTGTCCATCACATCATTCTCCTAATGATGTGATCCCGTTCATCAAATGACAAAACATGTCCATGGTTAGGAACTTAACCATCTTTGATTAACGAGCTAGTTTAGTAGAGGCATACTAGGGACACTGTGTTTTGTCTATGTATTCACACATGTATCAAGTTTCTGGTTAATACAGTTCTAGCATGAATAGTAAACCCTTATCATGATATAAGGAAATATAAATAAAAACTTTATTATTGCCTCTAGGGAATATTTCCTTCAGTCTCCCACTTGCACTAGAGTCAATAATCTAGATTACATTGTAATGATTCTAACACCCATGGAGACTTGGTGCTGACCATTTTTTGCTCGTGGAAGAGGCTTAGTCAATGGGTCTGCCACATTCAGATCCATATGTATTCTGGAAATCTCTATGTCTCCCTCCTTGACTTGATCACGGATGGAGTTGAAGCGTCTCTGGATGTGTATGGTTCTCTTGTGAAATCTGGATTCCTTCGCTAAGGCAATTGCTCCAGTATTATCACAAAAGATTTTCATTGGACCCAATGCACTAGGTATTACACCTAGATCGGTTATGAACTCCTTCATGCGTTGCTTCCGAAGCAGCTATGTACTCTGCTTCACACGTAGATGCCGCCACGACGCTTTGGTTGGAACTACACCAATTGACAGCTCCACCATTCAATATAAATACGTATCCGGTTTGTGACTTAGAGTCATCCGGATGAGTGTCAAAACTAGCATCGACGTAACCATTTAAGACGAGCTCTTTGTCACCTCCATAAACAAGAAACAATATCCTTAGTCATTTTCAGGTATTTTAGGTTGTTCTTGACCGTTGTCTACTGATACGTCTCTGTCGTATCTATAATTTTTGATTGTTTCATGCCAATATTATACCACTTTCACATACTTTTGGCAACTTTTTATATGATTTATTGGACTAACCTATTGATCCAGTGCCCAGTGCCAGTTCCTGTTTTCTGCATGTTTTTTGTATCGCAGAGTATCCATATCAAACGGAGTCCAAATGCAATAAAAAATACGGAGATTTATTTTGGAATATTAGTGATTTTTGGGAGTTGGAATCACCACAAACGGAGGCCGACATAGGGCCCGATACACCAACGCACGGGCCAGGAGCCTGGCACGCGGTGGTGGGTTGTACCCACCTCATATGTCATTTCGCGCAAAAAAAATCGTGTTGAAATCTCAGCACAATAGGAGTTACGGATCTCCGGAAATATAAGAAACGATTTTCAGCCAGATCTGAGGAGCGCGAAATAAAAGAGAACAGAGAGGGAGATCCAATCTCGGAGGGGCTCCCGCCCCTCTGCCTCCATGGAGACCATGGACCAGAGGGGGAACCCTCCTCCCATCTAGGGGGGAGGCCAAGGAAGAAGAAGGAGGGGGCTCTCTCCCCCTCGATTCCAGTGGCGCCGGAGTGCCACCGGGGCAACGATCGAGACGACGATCTACATCGACAATCTTGCTACCGTCAACACCAACTCTCTCCCCCTCATTGCAGTGGTGTAACACCTCTTCCCCCTACTGTAATCTCTACTTAAACATGGTGCTCAACTCCATAAATTATTTCTCAATGATCTATGGTTATCCTATGATGTTCGAGTAGATCCATTTTGTCCTATGGGTTAATCGTTATGTTGGTTGGTATGATTGTATATTTTATTTATGGTGCAGTCCTATGGGGCCCTCCGTCTCGCGCAAACATGAGGGGCCCTCGCTGTAGGGTGTTGCAATATGTTCATGGTTTGCTTATGATGGGTTGCGAGAGTGACAGAAACTTAAACCCGAGTAGGTGGGTTATGGCGTATGGGAGTAAAGAGGACTTGATACTTAATGCTATGGTTGGGTTTCATGACCTTAATGATCTTTAGTAGTTGCAGATGCTTGCTAGAGTTCCAATCATAAGTGCATATGATCCAAGTACAGAAAGTGTGTTAGCTCATGCCTCTCTCTCATATAAAATTACAAGAATGATTACCGATAATTGTTATCGATTGCCTAGGGACAAATAACTTTCTTGTTGACAAAAGCTCTCTACCAAAACTAATTTAGTTGTGTATTTATCTAAACATCCCCTAGATTTTATTTACGTGCTCTTTATTATCTTGCAAACCAGTCCTATCACACTTACAAAGTACTTCTAGTTTCATACTTGTTCTAGGTAAAGCGAGCGTCAAGTGTGCTAGAGTTGTATCGGTGGTCGATAGAACTTGAGGGAATATTTGTTCTACCTTTAGCTCCTCGTTGGGTTTGACACTCTTATTTATCGAAAAGGGCTACAAAGAATCATCTATACTTGTGGGTTCTCAAGACCTTTTTCTGGCGCCGTTGCCGGAGAGCAATAGCGTGGGGTGAATATTCTCGTGTGTGCTTGTTTGCTTTATCACTAAGTAGTATTTATTTTGTGCTATTGTTTACTATCTTTAGTTATGGGTAGGAAACACAAAATACCAAAAAATATAGTTGTACCTACTAAACCAATGGTTGAAGAACCACCCAAAATATATCATACTACTGAAGCTTTCTACTTGGATCATCTTCGATGCATTTGTGCTCATGCTGAAAACCCAACTAGCTTAGTTGAGGGAAAATCATTAGATGAGCATGCTTGTTTCGCGCGACACCATTTATCGGAAAAAGGGATACTTTTACAACATCAAATTAATACTATGCAATGCTATGCTTGGAATTTATGTGGATTATATGATTTTACTTGTTGCTCTGAAGACCCTAAGAAACACCTTCCCTACCAATGTAAGTTTATTGATAATGGAATTGTATCTTCTTATGCCAAAGGTGTTTATAATTACTTTGATATCGAACAAATTGAAGAATTTGTTGCTTTTAAGGGTGCTTATGAAATTGCTTCTTTGATTAAAAAGTATGATGCTTCTCCTTACAAATCTGAAAATTTTGCTATACTTAAATATTGTTATGATAATTATGCTTCTAATGCCTATGTTAAACCTTATATTGAGGACTCCTCCGCTGTCCAAGAAGAGACTAATATTTTGCAGGAGTCTATGGAAGAAGAAATTGATGAAGCTACGAGCTCATTGGATGAAAAAGATGATGAGGAGAACGAAGAACAAACAGAGGAAGAACGGATTAGCTACCCGTGCCCACCTTCTAATGAGAGTAACTCTTCAACTCATACATTATTTAATGCCCCTTCGTTCTTATCGAAGGATGAATGCTATGATGATTGATGTGATCCGATTGATTCATTTGAAATATCACTTTTTGATGAACTTGATACTTGCTATACTTGTGGCCAAGATGCCAATATGAATTATGCTTATGGAGATGAACTTGCTATAGTTCCTTATGTTAAGAATGTAATTGTTGCTATTCCACCCACACATGATAGTCCTATTATCTTTTTGAATTTTCCAAACTACACTATATCGATGATGTTTGCACTTGTTAAGGATTACATTGATGGGTTCCGTTCTACCGTTGCACATGATGATTTTGATGAATATAATATGCATGTGTTTGCTGCTCCTACTTGCAATTATTATGAGAGAGGAACTATATATCCACCTCTCTATGTTTCCAACATGAAAAAATTGCAAGAAACTGATTATGCTATGCATTGGCCTTTACTTGATGTGCATGAATCGTTCTTGTATGACATGCCAATGCATAGGAAGAGAGTTAGACTTCATAATTGCTTGATATATGTTGCTTTGGGCTCACTACTAAATTCCAAATCATTGTTAATTCAAATTAGCTTTGATATACCTTGGGATCCGGGTGGATTCATTACTTGAGCACTTTATGCCTAGCTTAATGGCTTTAAAGAAAGCGCTGCCAGGGAGACAACCCGAAAGTTTTAGTGAGGCATTTATTTCTGTTGAGTGCTTTTATATAGTTTAAAAACAAAAAAAATATAGAGGGGAACTTAAAACTTCACAAAAAGAAAAGCGAAAGTGAGAGAGATGAGCATTGTGAAAATGGGGGACGCCCTTGAACTTTGTTCATGCCCATGGAAACTTTGTGAATCTTAATTAGAGAAACTTTTCAAAAAAAATAATTATACCCTTGTTCAATTCCAATGTATTATAAAAATAATGTGCCAAGATTTCCCTTTAGGATATTTAGATTGCTTGTTGGTTTGTGTGGTGCAAAACAGAAACTTTGGCTGTAGTGTGCGATTTTACATTTTTTTTACCGGAATGTCAAACGGTTCTGAAACCTTTTGCACTGTCTTTCTATACAAAATGTTTATTTTTCGTAATTTTTTCAGAATTTTTGGAGTACCAGAAGTATGGTTAATGTTCAGATTACTACAGACTGTCCTGTTTAAGACATATTCTGGTTTTGATGCATTGTTTTGCTCGTTTTGATGAAACTATCGATTTTTACCAGTAGTATAAGCTATGGGCAAGTTATATTACAGTAGCTACGATGCAAAAACAAAATATGAATTGGTTTTCAATAGTACTTAGAGTAGTGATTTGCTTTATTATACTAACGGATCTTACTGAACTTTCTGTTGAGTTTTGTGTGGATGAAGTCATCAAAGATCGAGGAGGTCTCGACGTGAGGAGAAGGAGGAGAGGCAAGAGCTCAAGCTTGGGGATTCCCAAGGAACCTCAAGTAAATATTCAAGGAGACTCAAGTGTCTAAGCTTGGTGATGCCCCAGAAGGCATCCCATCTTTCTTCAACAAGTATCGGTATGTTTTAGGTTTCGTTTCGTTCGCGTGATATGTGCAAACCTTGGAGCGTCTTTTGCTTTTAGTTTTCATATTTATTTTATGAACCATGCTGGTATGAGATAGTCCATGGTTGATTTATAGAATGCTCATTGCACTTCACTTATATCTTCTGAGTATTGCTTTATAGAATGCTTCATGTGCTTCACTTATATCATTTGAAGTTTGGATTGCCTGTTTCTCTTCACATAGAAAACCGTTATTTGAATAATGATCTTTTGCTTCACTTATATTTGTTAGAGCATGGTCTTTTGTAGAAATAATTAAACTCTCATACTTCACTTATACCTATTTAGAGAGCCAAAAGGAATTGGTCAATTGCATGGTTAGTCATAAAATCCTACATAAAACTTATGGATCACTAAATATGATATGTTTGATTCCTTGCAATAGTTTTGCGATATAGAGACGATAATCTTTCGGAGGTACTAGTAAACGGTTGTTGTTAGTAACAATATTGGTGTTAAGGTTTGTGATTCCCGAATCCAGCACGTATAGTCTCTCTTTTATGCTATGATGTTGGAGCATGATTTATTATTGATTGTCCTCCTTATGAGTGGCGGTCGAGGACGAGCGATGGTCTTTTCCTACCAATCTATCCCCCTAGGGGCATGCATAGTATTACTTTTCTTCGAGGGCTAATAAACATTTGCAATAAGTATATGAGTTCTTTATGACTAATGTGAGTCCATTGATTATACGCACTCTTACCTTTTCGCAATTTGCTAGCCTCTATGGTACCGTGCATTGCCCTTTCTCGTGGTGCAAACTTCACAGGTGCATCCAAACCCCGTGATATGATACGCTCTATCACACATAAGCTTATTATATCTTCCTCAAAACAGCCACCATACCTACCTATTATGGCTTTTCCATGGCTATTTCGAGATATATTGCCATGCAAATTCCACCGCTTCCGTTTGATGACTTGAGCATTCATTGTCATATTGCTTTGCATGATCATATAGCTGACATAGTAGTTGTGGCTCAGCCACCGTTCATCATTTTTCATACATGTTACGCTAGATCATTGCCAGAGGCATTCATATAGAGTCATACTTTGTCATAGGTATCGATTTGTAATTTTTATTTATTTTGAGTTATAAGTAAATAGAAGTGTGATGGTCATCATTATTCATTTTTAGAGCAGTGCCCCAGTGAGGAAAGGATGATGGAGACTATGATTCCCCCGCAAGTCGGGATGAGACTCCAGGCAATGAGAAAAAAAAAGAAAAAATGGAAAAAAAGAAAAAAAAACAAATAAACAAAGAGAGAAGGGGCATTGTTAGTATCCTTTACCACACTTGTGCTTCAAAGTAGCACCATGTTTTTCATATGGAGAGTCTCCTATGTTGTCACTTTCATATACTAGTGGGAATTTTTCATTATAGGATTAGATGCACACCCACTTAGTTTTCATATGGATCTTTCATACACTTATAGCTCTTAGTGCATTCGTTGCATGGCAATCCCTACTCCTCACGTTGATATCAATTGATGAGCATCTCCATAGCCTGTTGGTTAGCTGCATCGATGTGAGACTTTATACTTTTTTGTCTTCTCTATATTTACCTCCATCATTATACTCTATTCCACCTATAGTGCTATATCTATGGCTTGCGCTCATGTATTGTGTGAGAGTTGGAAAAGCTGAAGCGCGCTAAAAAGTATGAACCAATTGCTCAGCTTGTGATCGGGGATGTGCATGATAAATACTTTGTGTTAAGAAGACAGAGCATGACAAGACTATATGATTTTGTAGGGATAACTTTCTTTAGCGTTGAAATTTTGAAAGACATGATTGTTTGTTGGGATGCCTAAGTATTAATGTCTTTATGTCAAATTATAGACTATTGCTTTGAATCACTTATGTATTAATATTCATGCCATGACTAGACATATGATAAAGTTTATATTAGGTAGCATTCCACATCAAAAATTATCTTTTTTACCATTTACCTGCTCGAGGATGAGCAGGAATTAAGCTTGGGGATGCTGATATGTCTCCGTCGTATCTATAATTTTTCATTGTTTCATGCCAATATTATACCACTTTCACATACTTTTGGCAACTTTTTATATGATTTATTGGACTAACCTATTAATCCAGTGCCCAGTGCCAGTTCATGTTTTCTGCATGTTTTTTGTATCGCAGTGTATCCACATCAAATGAAGTCCAAATGCAATAAAAAAATATGGATATTTATTTTGGAATATTTGTGATTTTTGGGAGTTGGAATCACCGCAAACCGAGGCTCACACAGGGCACGATACACCAGCGCATGGGCCAGGAACCTGGCGCGCGGTGGTGGGTTGTACCCAGCTCGTACGTCGGTTGGACTTGTACTTCGGGCACAAGGAAGCTTATATCCGGGGAAAAATCGTGTTAAAATCTCAGCACAATCGGAGTTACGGATCTCCAGGAATATTAGAAACGGTTTTCGGCCGGATCTGAGGAGCGCGAAATAGAAGAGAACAGAGAGGGAGATCCAATCTCAGAGGGGCTCCCGCCCCTCCGCCGCCATGTAGACCATGGACTAGAGGGGGGAACCCTCCTCCCATCTAGGGGGAGGCCAAGGAAGAAGAAGAAGGAGGGAGGCTCTCTCCCCCTCGCTTCCGGTGGCACCGGAGTGCCACCGGGGTAACGAACGATACGACGATCTACATCAACAATCTTGCTACCGCCAACAACAACTCTCTCCCCCTCATTGCAGCGGTGTAACACCCCTTCCCCTTGCTGTAATCTCTACTTAAACATGGTGCTCAACTCCGTATATTATTTCCCAATGATCTATGGTTATCCTATGATGTTTGAGTAGATCCATTTTGTCCTATGGGTTAATCACGATCTTGGTTGGTATGATTGTATATTTTATTTATGGTGCTGTCCTATGGGGCCCTCCATCTCACGCAAACGTGAGGGGCCCTCGGTGTAGGGTGTTGCAATATGTTCATGTTTTGCTTACGGTGGGTTGCAAGAGTGACAGAAACTTAAACCCGAGTAGGTGGGTTATGGCGTATGGGAGTATAGAGGACTTGATACTTAATGCTATGGTTGGGTTTCACGACCTTAATGATCTTTAGTAGTTGTGGATGCTTGCTAGAGTTCCAATCATAAGTGCATATAATCCAAGTAGAGAAAGTGTGTTAGCTCATGCCTGTCCCTCATATAAAATTACAAGAATGATTACCGATACTTGTTATCGATTGCCTAGGGACACATAACTTTCTTTTTGACAAAAGCTCTCTACTAAAACTAATTTAGTTGTGTCTTTATCTAAACAGCCCCTAGATTTTATTTACATGCTCCCTCAGTAGTAACATCAGCAGTGGGCTGTATGCAGACAAGAAGGGGTGATCCATCGGAATTATTTGCCAGCCGCCATAGAGCATATGGGCCCTGCTCTTCCTCATGCTCGTGGTCATCACCATTGTCCTCTCCCCCTTGGTTATAAAATTTGCATGTATAGGTGGTGGAATGTTCACAGGACCATGGAAACACAAGAAGAAGGTTAATTAGTAGAGAAGGGAAACTTGCTAACTCACATGCATGTGGATGAAACAAATATAATTACGGTGGAAGACAAACGTACTGAAACTACGAGGATCCCATGCAAAAACAATGCCATGAGTGGTGGCAGAAAACACAAGACCCTCGTATTGAATTGCATCACAGTACACATCCGTGTATAGAAACTGACTGTTGAGCAATATCCATCCAGTCGAACCACGAAGGATGGAAACAAGCTTGTCGAAGATAGCAACAAGTTGATAGTTCTTGTAATTCCAAGAGTGGTTGGGAACTCAACAAATTTTTATCTTCCGTAGACCACAATCACCATGATCGTATTTGAACGTACGTAGATCATAAGTTTGCTCAACCTCAGGGCACTCGGAGATTTTTGGAAGTGGAATCCGCTGACAAGTGTACACATTCACAAGTTCCCACTCGCAATTGTACCCAATATAAACAACCCAATCTCCATTTGTGCCAGCCCAGGCCTTACCTTGAAGCGATGGCATCTTGACATCAGACGTATCGTTGTGAAGCGGCATCAACTTGCACAAGGCGAGGCCTCTGTCGTCCGCGCCCATGCGAATAGGCTTATAGCGAAGAAGATAGGGGAGATCAAACCGCTCCTGGACCCTTGGGTTCCTTGTAATGATGTTATTAGTTGAGTAGAGAATGGGCTTGAAGGAACCTGCCATGCTAGCCGAGGTGATGACGTCGCACCGATCAATGAGTTCCCCCACCACGTCATCTTTCAGATCGGGGCAAGAATAACGGGGTCGTTTCCGGCTTGTTCCCTCCATGGAGAAGACGATCGAACAATGGCATAAGGAAGGGTGAAGGCAAATGGAGGAGGGAGGAAGAGCGTGCGACAACAGTTCCAAATCGAGAGGGAAAGGAGAAGAGTCGGTGGACAGTTGCCAGCTTGCCACGGTACACGAAGAGGCACCCTGGCCTACACATCCTTTCGGAAATTGTAAAAAAGGACTCGTCCTCGTCTCACTGACATGTTGGAACGGTACCACATGTCAATGAAACATGGTGTGTAATTTCTCGTGCAAAATGCGATCTGGCCATGTGACCCAAGGTGCCGCATTAGTTATCGACCTTTAATTTTTTAACATACAATTTGGGTGGATAGCTCCTGTGGTCATCACACATGAGCGGATATATAGGTGGGCTAGGTGGGCAGGCGGCAACAATCTAAGTGGTAAAAGAGTTGATCTGGAAAAAAGAGTTGATCAAATGCTTGGTTTTGTTTGGATTTTCCAACTATGACCATTGGATAGAGTGAATCAATGGCTTATGTTCAAAGTTATTCTCATACTATAGGATGGTATAGGAACGTGGAGAGATTTGGTTGATTTTATATCGCTGAATAATATAAAATATTATGAGTGCAGACGCTCCACCCCGAGGTTTGTTGCTCCTTCTCAGTCGTCTGGAATCTCTATGTTCTTCCACTCTTTCGTCTAAGACATGAGCTTTGTTCATCCTTTTGCCGACATGCGGGACATCTATATGCCTCCATTTTACAAAATCATACTATATGCCTCCATGACACGCGGGACATCTAGCATCAAGGTGGCGTGTCATGCATGAAAATGGAGATATGTAGTGCGTAAATGAGTCGTGCACTTCGATGGCACCTAGTACTACTACACAATATTTTTTCTCCTCAATGGCACGTCAATAGTGCACGTACTCAATGATAGAGAATGGGATGGTAGCCATGGACATGGTCGGCCCTTTTTGAAGAGAGTAATAATAAATAACTTTGATGTGTCCCGTCAACTCGCAAAGTGACGAGAAGCTTGCTTACTACGCCTTCTCCCTCGCCAACGTGTGCGCGGTGGCTCGCAGCATGATGAGAAACTTTTGCTTACAAGTGGTGGAGGTGCAACAGTTCATTTGGTGTCAGATTTCCATAAGTACTACTGTAGTACTATCATTATTGTTGGACTTCCGGAAGAGGAGAAGAGCCAAGCGCAAGGTCACCTACTAACCTAGTACAGTACTACTATAGCCAAAGCTGGTCCACCTTTTTAGAACATGGTTAATTAATATAGGCGGCACTTGCAGCGGCACATCATTTAGAGCAAGTACTCTCTTCGTAGGAACAAAGGAAGTGAAACAAAAGTTGGAGTGGATGCTAGAGTGCCAATTAAAACATGATTACATAGGAAGAAAATTCCTATAGCATTCTATCCTATGAATCAAACGACCAATGTAGGAAAATTATGAGGGGGGTCTCTCCAATAGTGTTCCTCGGCTCGCACCTAGCATCACGGTGGTCGAACTTGGAGTCATTCATCTGGTACACATGGCATCTCAGATCTGGACACAAGGTGATGAGACCTCTCACTTCCTTCACCATTTCAAGCGGCGCGCCGGTGGAGGGCTAGCATACTCCAATATTAGGTTGGATCTATGTGATGTGGCAACTTCATATACTAACCAGATGCTGGCTATACTACTACGGTACTCACACTCCAAGAAGTGACTCAAAAACCATTCATAATTGAGTCTATGACATGCATTTTTTGACTATTTATTGCAAGGCAACAGCCTCACAGTCCTTTATTAATAAAATGCAAGAAAGTTACAAGCTTAGGATGTACAGAGTAAAGAAAGGATACTTACAAGAAAAGGCTAAGAAAGGTTAGCTATCCAAGACAGAAGACTATCTCTATATTTACATTTAATCCTATGAGAAAGAAGAGAGATGTCATGGATGAAATTTCTTCTCCAAGCTCTGAATGTTGGTTGTTCATTTCTGAAAATCTTCCCATTCCTTTGTATCCAAATGTTCCAGGTAGCAGTGAATACAACCTCAGAGAAAAAAGGGAAGCCAAAATCCTTCCTAACTGCTTGTGCCATTTCATGTGTGGTTTGGTTCGGTTGAACTGTCCAAGAAATTCCAAGATAGTTCCAAACCCTTTGGCTAAAGTTGCAAGCAAAGAAGAGATGAGCCCGATCCTCATGTTGTGCAAGGTTGCATAACACACATGTGCCATCCTGGATGATCCAATGTCGACGTTGCATCATATCCCTGGTATTCAGTCGATCCATTAACAGAAGCCAACCGAAAACTTTTATTTTTAACGTGCATGCACATTTCCAAATACACCGTAAAATTGGGTCAACCACTAGGTGTGAGAAGCAAGAATCATAATAGATTTTTGACAGGAAGACTCCAGTCTTTGATGGCCATTTCCAAATATCCTTGCTCTCACCATCCAGATTGATCAAAGGCAGGAGGGCCTGTAATTGCGTGAGTTCCGAGAAGGCCTCCTACGAAAGAGGCAAATGGAAATGATCCAGGATATCAGGCTTCTCCATAAAGTCCTTGACTGTAACTGCATCATCCACAACAAATGAGTGTAGCCGAGGGAAACAATCCTGCAAGAGGACAACACGATTTCCCAGCTACCAATGATCAAGCCAAAAAAGCACCGTGTCACCAGCGAGAACTTGTGGAACAGCAAGCTTGCAGAACATGGGATATAAACGCATGATATCACGCCACCAAAATGAACCACAACTCTGTGTGCTTTGGGGCGGAGATGCTGTGTAATAACTGTCCCAAATTAAAGATACCCAGGGCACATCCACCTTATTGAAGAACTTGAATAGATTCTTTAGAAGAAGAGCCTCATTTTGGATGGCCAAGTTAAGAACACCCAGACCCCCAACATCCTTAGGGCAACAGACTAAATCCCAAGTAGCCAGTGATTGACGTGGATTATCCGTGTTGCCTCTCCATAGACACTGTCTCATGATTCGTTCTAACTTTTGCAAGATGCCTTTTGGGAGCGATAATGTGCACAAAAAATATATTGGCATGGAGCACAACATCGACTGAAGGAGCTGCAGTCGGCTCCCTTGGTTTAGTAAGCATGATGATGCAGATAAACGATGCTCAACACAGTCAACCAGAGGAAGCAGATCATAGATTGTAGGCCTAGAAGTTCCCATTGGCAGTCCTAGGTATGTGAAAGGCATCGTCCCAACATCACATCCAAGCAGAGAGGCCACTCTAGCTCCGTCCTCATTAGACATGTTTATAGGAATGAGAGAGGATTTACTGAAGTTAACCCGCAAACCAGTGGACTCAGCAAAAGTAGCCAGCATTTCTTTGAAGGCAATGAGTTGCTCATCGATCGCAGGCAGAACAATTAAAGTGTCATCGGCATATTGTACTATCGGATATTCATTGGAGTTAGTTGGAATTGGCAGAGATAGAATATTCCTGGAGCACATCTCATTGACAACAGATTGTAGTAAATCCACCGCAATCACAAAAAGCAACAGTGAGAGAGGATCCCCTTGACGCACGCCCGTTCTGCAGACAAAGTGCTTCCCTGGCACACCGTTGAGGAGCACATAAGAAGATCCAGTAGATAGCATAGTATTGATCCAACTAGTCCATCGGGAATCAAAGCCCTTGCGTTGCATGATTCTGAGGATTAGGTCATGTTCAACTATGTCAAAAGCTTTAGTGAAGTCCAGCTTTAAGAGGACGATGGGGCGCTTCGAGGCCTTACATTGGTGTATATACTCAAAACACCATGCTAGGCAATCTTGGATCGACCGAGATTGAAGAAAACCATATTGATTACGGTGGATGCACCTTAGGATCACCTTCTAGAGTCGATTAGCAAGCAGCTTGGTTAAGAATTTCAGGCACGTGTTGGTCAAAGAGATTGGCCGAAAATCTCCAACCACTTCAGGGCTCAACTTTTTCGGTATAAGGGTAATTAAGGAAGTGTTAAGACATTCCAAACTGCATCTTCCCCCATAAAACTCCTTCACTAGTTGCATGAAATCCTCCTTTAGGATTGGCCAGCATCTCTTTAAGAATAGACCCAAAAAACCATCGGGACCAGGGGCCCGGTCCGGTGGCATGTGTTTAATGACAACATCAACCTCGGAATCAGTAAAAGGCTGGGATAGATCCTCAAGGCCCTCAACTCTTGAAATTAATATGTCTAAGTCAAAACCCATGCGAATTCCTTTTGCAGAGCCCATTCGTTGATTAAAATCAGACCAAAACATGTTCGCAAGTTGTTGGTGATCCGAGACAACTTCACCATCAGCATTCTTAATGGAGGAAATTGTGTTTCTCCTATATCTCTCCGTGGCCATTGCATGGAAAAACTTAGAATTTTCCTCCCGAACTTTTATGCTGCGTATAGTACAACGTTGCTTCCAATATACAAATTGCCAGTGCAAAGTATCCTCCAAATGCAATTTCACAATTCGCCTGAAATTAAACTCCGGTCTTGACAAAGGTCTAATCTCTTCCAGACCATCTAAGAATAGAATTTCTTTGTTGCAATCAGCAATGAGTGCTTTAATTGTGGACAAATTCATGTGCCATTTCTTGAGTGCATACCGCAGAGCCTTGAATTTAGAGGAAATGGTTAGAGCAGCTGAGGGCCTGTCCACGGATTTATTCCAAACCTGAGCCACACAGTCATAAAAGCCAGGCAAGTCAATCCAATAATTCTCAAAACGGAAGATATTAGCCTTTGGGATAGCAGTAGTGTCACGCCCTCGATGCGGCTATATCTCCTACGTGTCGAAGCACGACTTAGAGGCATAACCGCATCTCCTATGTCGCAAGTAAGGCAATCTTCACAACATCCCATGTAATATAGATAATAAAAGGGGAAGGTACATAGTTGGCTTACACTCGCCACATCAAACAAAGTACATAAATAGCATTACAACATCCAATCACTCATGGCCCGACTATGGTGCCAAAATAAAAGATCAACCCAACATGCGACACGGTCCCGATCGCCCCAACTGGGCACCACTACTGATCATCAGGGAAAGACACATAGTAACAACGGGAAGCTTCATCGAACTCCCGCTTGAGCTCAAGCGCATCATCTGGAACGGAGTCATCAGGCCCTGCATCTGGTTTGGAAGTAATCTATGAGCCACAGGGACTCAGCAATCTCGCACCCTCGCAATCAAGACTATTTAAGCTTATAGGTAAGGCATGGTAATATGTGGAGCTGCAGCAAGCGACTAGCATATATGGTGGCTAATCTGTTCGCAAAAGAGAGCGAGAAGAGCATGCAAAGCACGAACAAAGAACTAAAGAACATCCTGCGACAAGCATTACTCCAACACCGTGTTCACTTCCCGGACTCCGCCGAGAAGAGACCATCACGGTAACACACACGGTTGATTCATTTTAATTAAGTTAAGGTTCAAGTTATCTACAACCAGACATTAACAAATTCCCATCTGCCCATAACCGCGGGCACGGCTTTCGAAATTTCAAAACCCTGCAGGGGAGTCCCAACTTAGCCCATGACAAGCTCTCACGGTCAACGAAGGATATACCTTCTCCCGAGAAATTTCGATCAGACTCGGTATCCCGGTTCTACAAGACATTTCGACAAGTTAAAACAAATCCAGCAACACCACCCAGATGTGCCGACAAATCCCGATAGGAGCTGCACATATCTCGTTCTCAGGGCACACCGGATGAGCAAGACGTCAGGTAGGCCAGCCCAGAGTTGCCCCTGGTAGCCCCGGACATCGCTTGGTTGGACCAACACTCAAAGGAGCACTGGCCCGGGGGGGTTAAAATAAAGATGACCCTTGAGTCCGCGAAACCCAAGGGAAAAGGCTAGGTGGCAAATGGTAAAACCAATGTTGGGCATTGCTGGAAGAGTTTTATTCAAGGCGAACTGTCAAGGGGTTCCCATTATCACCCAACCGCGTAAGGAATGCAAAATCCGGGAACATAACACCGATATGACAGAAACTAGGGCGGCAAGAGTGGAACAAAACACTAGGAGAGAGGCCGAGCCTTCCACCCTTTACCCAGTATATAGATGCATTAAGATAACAAGATAATATAATGATATCCCAACAAGAAAATAATGTTCCAACAAGGAACGGTCTCCAATCTTCACCTGCAACTAGCAACGCTATAAGAGGGGATGAGCAAAGCGGTAACATAGCCAATCAACGGTTTGCTAGGACATGGTGGGTTAGAGGTTTGACATGGAAATTTGGGAGGCATGATAAGCAAGTGGTAGGCATCGTAGCATAGGCATAGCAAAAGAGCGAGCATCTAGCAAAGCAAAGATAGAAGTGATTTCGAGGGTATGATCATCTTGCCTGCAAAGTTGTCAGAGTTGACTGGATCCTCGAAAGCAAACTCAACGGGCTCCTCGTTAGCGAACTCGTCTCTGGCTCTACCCAAACAAGACAAACAAGCAAACAGAACACAATCAACCACGTGCAAACTCAAACAACATGATGCAAACATGGAATGCTATGCGGGATGCGATATGTGATGCATATGCAAGATTTGGCAAGGAATGAAAGAATCTGGCCTCAATATGGAAATCCAAGTGTGCCACTGGAAAGGTGAGGTGATTTCGTTTGAAATCGATATAAAGAACGCCGGAATCGGATGCACGGTTTGGAAATGGCAAGCAATTCAAATATGGCAACGGTCTGCGATAAACAACAAGTAGCCATCTAAATGCAACAAGACAAACATGCTACGGCACTCAAACATGGCAACAAAATATATGGCAGGTATCCATTCATGATTCTTAACAAAAGATGAACACTAAGCTACGGCCAATGCATCCAATAACAGGTTCAAACAAGCATGGCAAAAATGCAATTGGTAAATAGATTTCAGACTTGGTGAAATTAACACTTGTCTGGAATTTTAGATCAGGTAGCACACTTTGGAGCAAGAAAACTATATGCTACAGGAACTTAACATAGCAAATCAAGGCATGGCATGGAGCTATTCAAAGAGCTTAACAAAAGTTCCTTAGTGACCTTGAGCCAAAAGGGATCAGAAAATACAATTTCAAGCATGTGAACATGGCAAAAACATAAACAGATCACAGACTTAGAGAAAAACTGGAGCATGCAAATCAGATATCAAGTAGGCATGTTTACGAGCTCGATGCACTCACTACAGAGCAAGGCATGACAATCTAAGCATAAACCCATCAATAATACACATTATACAAGCTAGACATGGCAAGAACAATAACATAGCATGCACGGATCGCTAACAAGTAGACAAGCTGCCCAGATTCACGGAATAACAAAAGTAGAGCTTGATTGACTCAAGCTAGGGTGCTCCATAAATGCAAACAAATACATGGATGGATATAGCACTACAAGATTAACAAATCACCCTTACTGATCATCCTAAAAAGAGGCACGGATCACTAGGAAACAACATGAACATATGACATATTGATAAAAATAGATCAAGGACTTGGTGGAATTGCTAAGTCCCTGAAATCAGCATTAACGAATGCACCACTTTGCAAGCTTTTGCTAGTCACCACACAAATAAAAAAAACATGGATGGCACCTATGGATAGATGGCATGGCATATAACAAAACACATGTAGAGCTCAGGGGCATATCATGCACACAATAATCATGGCAAAAATGGCAAATAGCTATTTGGAGCAGCAGATCTGACAACAAACTCAAATAGCACTCTTCCAACAGCATTTCGGGCATCAAGATGAGCTCAAATGAAAATGATGCAATGAGTTGAAATGATGTGCTCTCTGAGACGAACATGTTGAAATGCTACACGCGCAAAACGGAGCTATCGATGCAAAGTTACGGCACGATGAACATGGCAATAAAATTAGGGTTTCGGGAGAAGAAACAACCGTCCGGATCTAGATCTGGAAACACTGTAGTAGGCACGGGAAACGAGGTTCACCGGGGTTGAGGACGTCGCTGGACTTGATGAACTCGCCAGAGAAGTGGGTCGCCGGAGTTGCTCGGGTGGAGAAGAAGAAGTGGCCGGCGGCGAGGGAGCCACCAGGCGCGGTCGCCGGCGGTGAGGGGGCGCCCGCGGCAGAGCTGGCGCGGTGAGGAACTCCGGCGCGGGGCGGCGGCCGGTGAGGGTGGCGCCGCCTCGGGAGCGGGAGGCGTGGAGTCGGGCGGCGGCGACTCTCGATTGGCTTCGGGGGCCCGAAGCGGGCTCCGGCGGGCCAGCGGGATCCGCGGCGAAGTGGGCGCCCGCCCCAACACGTGGCGGCGCGCTATTGGCGCAGGGCGGCGGCGCGGTGCAGGTCAGACATGTCCGGCTTGTTTGGACTTCGTCCGGCGGTGCGAGGAGGGGGAAGACTAGGGTTTCACCCGTGATTTCGAATGGGGGAGATATTTATAGGCATAGAGGGAGCTAGGAGTGTCCAAATGAGGTGCGGTTTTGACCACGCGATCGTGATCGAACGCTCTAGATGATGCAGAGAGTTTTGGTGGATTTTGGGCCAAATTGGAAGGGTTTTGGGCTGCCACACACACGAGGCCTTTTCGGTCCCTCGGTTAACCGTTGGAGCATCAAACGAAGTCCAAATGGTACGAAACTTGACAGGCGGTCTACCGGTAGTAAACCAAGGCCGCTTGGCAAGTCTTGGTCCAATCCGGAAATGTTTAACCCCCACACACGAAATGAAGGTAGAAATGACCACCGGAGGAGAACGGAGCGCCGGAATGTAAAACGGAAAACGGGGAAAATGCTCGGATGCATGAGACGAACACGTATGCAAATGTAATGCACATGATGACATGATATGAGATGCATGACAACAACAACAACAACACACGGAGACAAAAACCCGAACCCGAGGAAATAAAATAACTTAACGCCAGAAACGGCAAGAGTTGGATTACATATTAGGTAAATCATATTCGGGGTGTTACAACACTCCACCACTACGAAAGGATCTCGTCCCGAGATCTAGGACTGGAAGAACGCCGTGTACTCAGAACGGAGGTGATCCTCGCGTTCCCAGGTGGCTTCACGGTCGGAATGGTGTGACCACTTGACTTTGAGGAATTTGATTGACTTATTGCGAGTCTTGCGTTCAGTCTCTTCAAGAATTGCAACGGGGTGCTCACGATAAGAGAGATCTTCTTGGAGATCAATGTCTTCAAAGTTGATGGTGCGGTCAGGAGTCTTGTAGCACTTGCGGAGCTGAGAGACATGGAACACGTCATGCACATTTGCAAAGTTTGAAGGAAGCTCGAGTTGATAGGCGAGATCGCCTCTCTTGCTGACGATCTTGAAAGGTCCCACGTATCTAGGGGCAAGCTTCCCTTTGATACCGAAGCGACGAGTACCTTTCATTGGAGAGACGCGGAGGTAAACATGATCTCCGATCTCGAAAGTCAAATCACGGTGCTTACTATCATAGTAGCTCTTCTGGCACGATTGCGCTGCTTTGAGGTTATCTCGAATGACTTTGCACATTTCCTCTGCCTCTGTGATTAAGTCATTACCCAAAAGTTGACGTTCACCGGTTTCAGACCAGTTGAGAGGGGTACGGCACTTCCTGCCATAGAGAATTTCAAATGGGGCCTTGCCCGAACTGGCTTGAAAACTGTTGTTGTAGGAGAATTCAGCATATGGAAGACAATCTTCCCACTTCATGCCAAAGGAGATCACACAAGCCCTGAGCATATCTTCAAGAATCTGATTGACAAGCTCTACTTGACCGCTAGTTTGAGGATGGAAAGCTGTGTTGAAGCAGATCTAGGTGCCCATGGCCTTCTGAAAGGACTCCCAAAACTTGGAGGTAAAGATGCTGCCACGGTCTGAAGAGATCACCTGTGGAATACCGTGCAGCGAGACAATCCGAGAGGTATAGAGCTCTACCAATTGAGCTGCAGTGATAGACTCTTTGATAGGCAGAAAGTCAGCCACTTTAGTGAGTTTGTCGATGACAACGAATATAGCATCATTGCCACGCTTGGACTTTGGAAACCCAGTCACGAAGTCCATCTCAATGTGGTCGAACTTCCATTCTGGAATGGCAAGAGGTTGGAGGAGACCAGCTGGCCTTTGGTGTTCTGCCTTCACTCTTCTACAGACATCACATTCATTCGCGAACTGAGCAATCTCGCACTTCATTCGAGTCCACCAATAAGCCTGTTTGAGGTCCTGATACATCTTCGTGCTCCCAGGGTGGATGGAGAGGAGTGAATTGTGAGCCTCGTTCATGATCACTTTACGAAAATCACCTTTGGGCACAACAATACGATCCTCGAAGAAGAGAGTATCCTTGTCATCAAGGTGGTAGCACTTGTACTTGGGTTGACTCTTGGCAATCCCAATCTTCACCTTCTTCACCATAGCATCAAGAAGTTGAGCCTGACGAATCTGCTCTTACAAGGTAGGAGAGACTTGAAGGTTGGCGAGGAAACCTTGAGGAACAACTTGCAGATTAAGTTTGCGGAAAGCTTCACAAAGCTCAGGTTGGTAAGGCTTGAGAATCAGGCTATTGCAATAAGCCTTCCTACTCAACGCGTCAGCAATCACATTGGCCTTGCCTGGAGTATACTCGATACTCGGATTATACACTTGAATCATTTCGACCCATCGAGTTTGCCTGAGGTTGAGATTAGGCTGAGTGAAGATGGACTTAAGACTCTTGTGGTAAGTGAAGATGTCCACTTTTCTTCCCAATAAGAGATGTCTCCAAGTCAAAAGAGCATGCACAACTGCCGCCAACTCGAGGTCATGAGTGGGGTAGTTCTTCTCGTTGGGCTTCAACTGGCGAGAGGTATAGGCCACAACTTTCTTCTCTTGCATCAACACTGCACCAAGACCTTGGAGAGAGGCATCGCAGAAGACCTCGAACTGTTTGGATTCATCAGGAGGAGTCAGAACTGGAGCAGTGACCAATTTCTCTTTCAAAGTGTTGAAAGCGATGTCACATTCCGGAGACCAAACGTACTTGACGTGCTTCTGGAGAAGGTTGGAAAGGGGCTTCGCGATCTTTGAAAAGTTCTCAACGAACCTTCGACAGTAGCTTGCGAGACCGAGGAAGCTACGGAGTTGCTTCACATTCCGAGGTGGTTCCCAATTCACAATTGCAGACACCTTCTCAGGATTCACCGCAATGCCCTTGGCAGAGATGATATGCCCAAGATAAAGAACCTCATCGAGCCAAAACTCGCACTTTGAGAACTTGGCGTAGAACTGATGTTCCCTGAGCTTATCGAGTACCAAACGCATGTGCTTGGCATGATCTTCCTTGTTCTTCGAAAAGACCAGAATGTCGTCGAGATAGACCAAAACGAAGTCATTTGTGTAGGCGTTGAAGATGAAGTTCATCATGGGAGAGAAAGTCGGAGGAGCATTGACGAGGCCAAAAGACATGACAGTGTATTCGTAAGAACCATAGCTTGTCCTGAAAGCCGTCTTGGGAATATCTTGCTCACGGATTCGAATCTGGTGATAACCCATACAGAGATCAAGCTTGGAGAATACTTGGGCACCTTTGAGTTGTTCGAACATCTCGTTGATGTTGGGAAGTGGGTATTTGTTCTTGATAGTCTTCTTGTTCAATGGACGGTAGTCAACACAAAGTCGGTCCGTTCCATCCTTCTTATTCACAAAGAGTACTCCACAACCCCATGGAGAAGAGCTAGGTCGGATGAGAGCCATTCGCTCTTGAATATCGAGTTGCTTCTTCAGCTCCTTCAACTCTTCAGGTCCGAGCTTGTAAGGACGCTTGCAAACCGGTTCCGTGCCAGGCTCAAGATCGATGACGAATTCAACTGGCCGGTGCGGAGGCATTCCTGGAAGATCTTCTGGAAAGACGTCTTGATATTCGCAAACGACTGGAATTTGCGAGAAGGCATCTAGTTCACCCTTCTCATTGAGAGAAAACAAACGGATTGTATCATCACGAGCGGCAAAGACAATTACATCCTCAGACGAATGAGTCAATTGAATCTGCCTGGCTGCACAATCAAGATGCGCCTTGTGCTTAGAAAGCCAATCCATTCCGAGAATAAGATCAATATCCGAGTTGCCAAGGACCATTGGAGAAGAAAGAAACTTGTAATCGCCCAGCGTGATAGTAACATCCAGAGCCAACATTTTGGTGTTCATGAACAAACCCGGAGAAGAAACCGCTATCGGCTTAGGCAAATCAATAGTATGCACATCATGCATGGATGCAAAAGGCTTCGACAAAAATGATAAAGATGCACCAGTATCAAAAGAACTCTTGCGGGAATGTCATTAACAGGAAGGTTACCCATAATCACATCTGGCGAGTCCTCTGCCTGAGCTACGTTCAACAAGTTGACCTTAGCAGACTTGGGGTTATGCTTGACCATAGCTGTACTTGCCGATCTCACAGGAGGAGGAGGAGGGAGACGCCTCTGATTGAAGCATTTGTTGGGATAGTGACCCTTTTGTTGGCACTTGTTGCACGTGACCTCTGAAAGCGGACGGTGATACGGAGCACTCGATCTTGGAGCTTGAGACAAAATCTTGTTCTGAAAGCCAGGGTTGGGTGGGTGGGAAGATCCACTGCCACCGTTGCTCATCTGATACGGCTGACGGAACGGAGGAGGAGGAAGCCAACACTTCTGCTGCTTGGCCACTTGAGTAGAGGAAGGAGTAGCATCTCTGACTCGCTTCTTGGAAGCATCACACTTCAGTTGGGTGACCTCTTGCTTCAATGCCATGTTGTAGAACTCATCGTACCTCAAAGGCTCAAAGAGAACAAGAGCTAGCTCGATTTCTTCTCTGAGACCACCCCTGAACTAGTATATCATGCTCTTCTCGTCAGGGACGTCCTACTTAGCAAAGCGGGCGAGCTTCTGAAACAACTTGTTGTAGACATAGACAGACAAAGAGCCTTGCTTCAGGTTGCGGAATTCCTCACGCTCGCTTTCAACCATGCTCTGAGGAATATGATGAGCTTTGAAGTCTTGACAGAATTCATCCCAGGTAATCACACGGCCTCCTCTGGAATCTTTGTACTGCTTGAACCATTCTGCAGCTTGGTCTTTGAGTTGGAAGGTAGCGAACTTGACAAAATCCTCAGGCCTGACGTTACTGCACTCGAAATGCTTTCATAAGTCCACGATCCAATCGTTAGCATCAGTTGCCTCAACACAATTGCTGAAGGTCTTTGGCTGGTTAGCAAGGAACTGGTTGAGTGTAGCAAAGTGATTCTGATTGTTGCCTTGGTTTGCTTGATTGCGCTCTTGAAGAATTTGCATGATCAACTGCGTGTTTGCATTGGTAGCAGCCATCACAGCTTGCCATGCCTCCGGAGGAGGGGGAGGTGGTGGCGTATCCTGATTCTGATTCTGATTGCTGCTCTTAGCGGGAGCCATCCTGAAGAGGGTGACATCCGTTAGCACATTGACAGATAAAATGAAGCTGAATCAAGCGGGTTGAAATTGCAACATATAGTCTTCACATCCGAACATAAGAACGAATGCATTCCACTTGAAATGGTCACATATCCATAAATTGAGAAGCCACTTAGAATTTAGGTAGAGGAATAAATCAACAAGGTATGGATCAAGAACGAATACTCGGTAAAGATCACCCAATCTCAAACCAAATATCCGTGGAAGAAGAGCTAGAGCTACAAGAATTCCCACCTATGAAACTCCCGAACCTTTCCGGTTATGCAATCAGGTGTTGGGGATACAGGGGAAGCATAATATCTCAACCAAATCTAGCAATTCCTACATCCAGCTGTATCCATCCTTCAACACATAACCAAGAAAAACTTCGGAAACCATCTACCTCAACCTTCGAAAAGCATCCGTTATACAAGTTATGGCAATACTCCCGAACTCCCGCCCCAGTATTGGGTGGCGTCGAGGTTATCTCACCAACAACTGCATAAAAGAGATTTTCGATGTCGGCGGACTAAACTCAGGTATTCCAGAAATGCAACGATAAAATTGTGACGACGACACCTTGGAGCTCAACTCCCCGGGACACTGCCACAACACCTAAATGACAGGAGGCACCAAGAACAATGTTCTCGTCACAAATCCATTGTAACGATTCCAAGATACCCGGGTGATCCTAAAAAATTTTTAGTGAAATTTGAGAAGAGAAGAGTCAAAACTCGACGTTAGGATGCCTTACCGGAGCGATGAAGGGACTGAGGAGTAAAAAGAATTCCTAAACTCTCCGATATATAATTCCTAAATGACTCAAAACATTTTTCTAGACTCAACAACGGCTGCTAAAAACGATCAAGCAGTGGGGGCTCCTAAGGTCGGGGAAGGCTCTGATACCAACTTGTCACGCCCTCAATGCGGCTATATCCCCTACGTGTCGAAGCACGACTTAGAGGCATAACCGCATTGAAAGCAATGTCGCAAGTAAGGCAATCTTCACAACATCCCATGTAATATAGATAATAAAAGGGGAAGGTACATAGTTGGCTTACACTCGCCACGTCAAACAAAGTACATAAATAGCATTACAACATCCAATCACTCATGGCCCGCCTACGGTGCCAAAATAAAAGATCAACCCAACATGCGACACGGTCCCGATCGCCCAAACTGGGCACCACTACTCATCATCAGGGAAAGACACATAGTAACGAATGCCATGTTGGGCGGCCTCTTGCTTCAATGCCATGTTGTAGAACTCATTGTACCTCAAAGCTCAAAGAGAACAAGAGGTAGCTGGATTTCTTCTCTGAGACCACCCCTGAACTGGTATATCATGCTCTTCTCGTCAGGGACGTCCTTCTTAGCAAAGCGGGCAAGCTTCTGAAACAACTTGTTGTAGACATAGACAGACAAAGAGCCTTGCTTCAGGTTGCAGAATTCCTCACGCTTGCTTTCAACCACGCTCTGAGGAATATGATGAGCTTTGAAGTCTTGACGGAATTCATCCTAGGTAATCACATGGCCTCCTCTGGAATCTTTGTACTGCTAGAACCATTATGCAGCTTGGTCTTTGAGTTGGAAGGAAGCAAACTTGACAAAGTCCTCAGGCCTGACGTTACTGCACTCGAAATGCTTGCATAAGTCCACGAGCCAATTTTCAGCATCAGTTGCCTCAACACAATTGCTGAAGGTCTTTGGCTGGTTAGCAAGGAACTGGTTGAGTGTAGCAAAGTGATCCTGATTGTTGCCTTGGTTGCCTTGGTTCGCTTGATTGCGCTCTTGAAGAATTTGCATGATCAACTGCGTGTTTGCATTGGTAGCAGCCATCACAGCTTGTCATGCCTCCGGAGGAGGGGGAGGTGGTGGCGTATCCTGATTCTGATTCTGATTGCTGCTCTTAGCGGGAGCCATCCTGAAGAGGGTGACATCCGTTAGCACATTGGAAGATAAAATGAAGCCGAATCAAGAGGGTTGAAATTGCAACATATAGTCTTCACATCCGAAAATAAGAACGAATGCATTCCACTTGAAATGGTCACATATCCATAAATTGAGAAGCCACTTAGAATTTAGGTAGAGTAATAAATCAACAAGGTACGGATCAAGAACGAATACCCGGTAAAGATCACCCAATCTCAAACCAAATATCCGTGGAAGAAGAGTTAGAGCTACAAGAATTCCCACCTATGAAACTCCCGAACCTTTCCGGTTATGCAATCAGGTGTTGGGGATAAATGGGAAGCATAATATCTCACCCAAATCTAGCAATTCCTACATCCAGCTGTATCCATCCTTCAACACATAACTGAGAAAAACTTTGGAAACCATCTACTTCGAAAAGCATCCGTTATACAAGTTATGGCAATACTGCCGAACTCCCGTCCCAGTACTAGGTGGCATCGAGGTTATCTCACCAACAACTGCATAAAAGAGATTTTCGATGTCGGCGAACTAAACTCAGGTATTCCAGAACTGCAACGATAAAATTGTGACGACAACACCTCGGAGCTCAACTCCCTGGGACACTGCCACAACCCCTAAATGACAGGAGGCACCAAGAACAATGTTCTCGTCACAAATCCATCGTAACAATTCCAAGATACCCGCGTGATCCTAAATTTTTTTAGTGAAATTTGAGGAGAGAAGATTCAAAACTCTACGTTAGGATGCCTTACCAGAGCGATGAAGGGACTGAGGAGTAAAAAGAATTCCTAAAATCTCCGATATATAATTCCTAAATGACTTAAAACATTTTTCTAGACTCAACAACGGCTGCTAAAAATGATCAAGCAGTGGGGGCTCCTAAGGTCGGGGAAGGCTCTGATACCAACTTGTCACGCCCTCGATGCGGCTATATCTCCTACGTGTCGAAGCACGACTTAGAGGCATAACGGCATTGAAAGCAATGTCGCAAGTAAGGCAATCTTCACAACATCCCATGTAATATAGATAATAAAAGGGGAAGGTACATAGTTGGCTTACACTCGCCACGTCAAACAAAGTACATAAATAGCATTACAACATCCAATCACTCATGGCCCGCCTACGGTGCCAAAATAAAAGATCAACCCAACATGCGACACGGTCCCGATCGCCCAAACTGGGCACCACTACTCATCATCAGGGAAAGACACATAGTAACGACGGGAAGCTTCATCGAACTCCCACTTGAGCTCAAGCGCATCATCTGGAACGGAGTCATCAGGCCCTGCATCTGGTTTGGAGGTAATCTGTGAGCCACAGGGACTCAGCAATCTCTCACCCTCGCGATCAACACTATTTAAGCTTATAGGTAAGGCAAGGTAATATGTGGAGCTGCAGCAAGCGACTAGCATATATGGTGGCTAATCTGTTCGCAAAAGAGAGCGAGAAGAGAAGGAAAAGCACGAACGAAGAACTAAAGAACATCCTGCGACAAGCATTACTCCAACACCGTGTTCACTTCCCGGACTCCACCGAGAAGAGACCATCACGGTAACACACATAGTTGATTCATTTTAATTAAGTTAAGGTTCAAGTTATCTACAACCGGACATTAACAAATTCCCATCTGCCCATAACCGCGGGAACGGCTTTCGAAAGTTCAAAACCCTGCAGGGGAGTCCCACCTTAGCCCATGACAAGCTCTCACGGTCAACAAAGGATATACCTTCTCCTGAGAAATTCCGATCAGACTCGGTATCCCGGTTCTACAAGACATTTCGACAAGTTAAAACAAATCCAGCAACACCACCCAGATGTGCCGACAAATCCCGATAGGAGCTGCACATATCTCGTTCTCAGGGCACACCAGATGAGCAAGACGTCAGGTAGGCCAGCCCAGAGTTGCCCCTGGTAGCCCCGGACATCGCTCGGTTGGACCAACACTTAGAGGAGCACTGGCCCGGGGGGGGGGTTAAAATAAAGATGACCCTTGAGTCCGCGAAACCAAAGGGAAAAGGCTAGGTGGCAAATGGTAAAACCAATGTTGGGCATTGCTGGAAGAGTTTTATTCAAGGCGAACTGTCAAGGGGTTCCCATTATCACCCAACCGCGTAAGGAACGCAAAATTCAGGAACATAACACCGATGTGACGGAAACTAGGGCGGCAAGAGTGGAACAAAACATTAGGCGAGAGGTCGAGCCTTCCACCCTTTACCTAGTATATAGATGCATTAAGATAACAATATAATATAATGATATCCCAACAAGAAAATAATGTTCCAACAAGGAACGGTCTCAATCTTCACCTGCAACTAGCAACGCTATAAGAGGGGCTGAGCAAAGCGGTAACATAGCCAATCAACGGTTTGCTAGGACATGGTGGGTTAGAGGTTTGACATGGCAATTTGGGAGGCATGATAAGCAAGTGGTAGGCATCGTAGCCATAGGCATAGCAAAAGAGCGAGCATCTAGCAAAGCAAAGATAGAAGTGATTTCGAGGGTATGATCATCTTGCCTGCAAAGTTGTCAGAGTTGACTGGATCCTCGAAAGCAAACTCAACGGGCTCCTCATTAGCGAAATCATCTCCGGCTCTACCCAAACAAGACAAACAAGCAAACGGAACACAATCAACCACGTGCAAACTCAAACAACATGATGCAAACATGGAATGCTATGCGGGATGCGATATGTGATGCATATGCAAGATTTGGCAAGGAATGAAAGAATCTGGCCTCAATATGGAAATCCAAGTGTGCCACTGGAAAGGTGAGGTGATGTCGGTTGAAATCGATATAAAAAACGCCGGAATCGGATGCACGGTTTGGAAATGGCAAGCAATTCAAATATGGCAACGGTCTGCGATAAACAACAAGTAGCCATCTAAATGCAACAAGACAAACATGCTACGGCACTCAAACATGGCAACAAAATATATGGCAGGTATCCATTCATGATTCTTAACAAAAGATGAACACTAAGCTACGGCCAATTCATCAAATAACAGGTTCAAACAAGCATGGCAAAAATGCAATTGGTAAATAGATTTCAGACTTGGTGAAATTAACACTTGTCTGGAATTTCAGATCAGGTAGCACACTTTGGAGCAAGAAAATTATAAGCTACAGGAACTTAACATAGCAAATCAAGGCATGGAATGGAGCTACTAAAAGAGCTTAACAAAAGTCCCTTAGTGACCTTGAGCCAAAAGGGATCAGAAAATACAATTTCAAGCATGTGAACATGGTAAAAACATAAACAGATCACAGACTTAGAGAAAAACTGGAGCATGCAAATCAGATATCAAGTAGGCATGTTTACGAGCTCGATGCACTCACTACAGAGAAAGGCATTACAATCTAAGCATACACCCATCAAGAATACACATTATACAAGCTAGACATGGCAAGAACAATAACATAGCATGCACGAATCAACTACAACATCCTCGGCAAAATTGCTAACAAGTAGACAATCTGCCCAGATTCACGGAATAACAAAAGTAGAGCTCGATTGACCCAAGCTAGGGTGCTCCATAAATGCAAACAAATACATGGATGGATATAGCACTACAAGATTAACAAATCACCCTTACTGATCATCCTCAAAAGAGGCACGGATCACTAGGAAACAACATGAACATATGGCATATTGATAAAAACAGATCAAGGACTTGGTGGAATTGCTAAGTCCCTGAAATCAGCATTAACGAATGCACCACTTTGCAAGATTGTGCTAGTCACCACACAAATCACAAAAAACATGGATGGCACCTATGGAAAGATGGCATGGCATATAACAAAACACATGTAGAGCTCAGGGGCATATCATGCACACAATAATCATGGCAAAAATGGCAAATAGCTATTTGGAGCAGCAGATCTGACAACAAACTCAAATAGCACTCTTCCAACAGCATTTCGGGTATCAAGATGAGCTCAAATGAAAATCATGCAATGAGATGAAATGATGTGCTCTCTGAGACGAACATGTTGAAATGCTACACGCGCAAAACGGAGCTATGGATGCAAAGTTACGGCATGATGAACATGGCAATAAAATTATGGTTTCGGGAGGAGAAACAACCGTCCGGATCTAGATCTGGAACCACTGTAGCAGGCACGGGAAATGAGGTTCGCCGGGGTTGAGGACGTCACCGGACTTGATGAACTCACCGGAGAAGTGGGTCGCCGGAGTTGCTCGGGTGGAGAAGAAGAAGTCGCCGGCGGCGAGGGAGCCACCAGGCGCCGTCGCCGGCGGTGAGGGGGCGCCCGCGGCAGAGCTGGCGCGGTGAGGAACTCTGGCACGGGGCGGCGGCCGGTGAGGGTGGCGCCGGCTCAAGAGCGGGAGGCGTGGAGTCGGGCCGCGGCGACTCTCGATGGGTTGCGAGGGCCCGAAGCGGGCTCCGGCGGGCCGGCGGGATCCGCGGCGAAGTGGGCGCCCGCCCTGACACGTGGCGGCACGCTATTGGCGCAGGGCGGCGGCGGGGTGCAGGTCGGACATGTCCGGCCTGTCTGGACTTCGTCCGGCGGCGCGAGGAGGGGGAAGACTAGGGTTTCACCCATGATTTCGAATGGGGGAGATATTTATAGGAATAGAGGGAGCTAGGAGTGTCCAAATGAGGTGCGGTTTTTGACCACGCGATCGTGATCGGACGCTCTAGATGATGGAGAGAGTTTTGGTGGGTTTTGGGCCAAATTGGAAGGGTGGGCTGCAACACACACGAGGCCTTTTCGGTCCCTCAGTTAACCGTTGGAGCATCAAACGAAGTCCAAATGGTACGAAACTTGACAGGCGGTCTACCGGTAGTAAACCAAGGCCACTTGGCAAGTCTCGGTCCAATCTGGAAATGTTTAACCCCCACACACGAAAGGAAGGTAGAAATGACCACCGGAGGAGAATGGAGCGCCGGAATGCAAAACGGAAAACGGGGAAAATGCTCGGATGCATGAGACGAACACGTATGCAAATGCAATGCACATGATGACAAGATATGAGATGCATGACAACAACAACAACAACACACGGAGACAAACCCGAACCCGAGGAAATAAAATAACTTATTGCCGGAAACGGAAAGAGTTGGATTGCATATTAGGTAAATCATATCCGGGGTGTTACAAGTAGCAATCGAGACCACACATGGAACATGATTGGAAGTCGTGCGTGCAAGGGGTAGTACCAGTGTGTTAGGATGGTCCGCTGTCCATGCAACTGAAGTAAAGAACCAATCTATCTGCTCTAGTAAAGGTTCAGTTTGCATATTCGACCAAGTAAATTGTCGTCCTTTAATTGGTAACTCAACAAGGCCCAGATGGCCAATCACTTCATTAAACAGAAAGATATCGTTAACATTACCCCCGGGCAGGTTTCGATTTTCCAACGATCGCATGAAATTGAAGTCCCCTAAAAGCAGCCAATTATCATCTGAGTTGATGTTTAGGTTGTATAACCATTGAACAAAATCATCCCTAGCCTGACCCTGGCGCGGACCATATACTGACACTAGGTTCCAAACTTCAGAAGTATGTTTAGAATGGAATTCCATAATTATACCATAGTGCCTTGCCTCAATTAATTTTCCTTCAAAGAAAGAAGAATTCCAAATGATAATCATACCAGCCGAGGCCCCTAGCGAGGGCACATAGGAGAAATTATCAAAGCGGCGAGGACCTAACTTTCTAATAAACCTATGATCAATGTGCATGCATTTCGTTTCTTGCAAACAAACGACCGAACAACCACTTTCATCAATCTTTTGTTTGACCACAAGCTGACGTGCTTCAGAATTAAGGCCACGCATGTTCCAACATAATACCTTCCAGTCTCTAAACTCGGATTGATTCATTACAAACCCTAAAAGAAAGCAACAAAAGTAGATCACGTAATGACCTACACTGACAAACTAAACAGTTTGGATAAAACCCCAACATAAAACATAAGAGCGGATAAATGGAATTTATATTGGTACACCAAGGACCATCAAGCCATACGATGCGACTAATCATGAGAACCCTTGCTGATGGTTGAGGTAGAAGGATCAGCCTCAAGATTTTCCTTGGAAATCTTCTCTGGTGCAATGCGCAGACGTTCCCCAATACGCTGAAGGTCAGCAACAGGTGTTGGTGGAGGCACTAATTGATTCTCCTCCGGCTGAGATGATCTGGTCCGGCGCCTCTTGAAAGAGCTCGGGGTTTTGGGCTGCTGGGAAGCTCGGCTTGGAGATCTATGGTTACCATCACGTAACACACTTAGTCTTGCAATGCGGCGCACCTCTGTATCAACCAAAAACTTAGCAGTTCTAGGCTTCCGGCCATGCTTGGTGGTGACCTCAGGCAGAGCAGAAAACTCAAATGACTCCCTGACAGGTTCAGAGATGTCGTCAAAACAGAGTGCCCTTGCAACTGGCCTCTTGATAGGAGAAACCTGGTGTTGAATGCAGGGTGTGGGCTCTGTCACAGGTTGCAAAGAGAGATTAACATTTGACCCCTCAAAACAAATGTCCCAAGAGTTCTTAGACAGCAGCAGATTACCAAAATCAAGCCTGAACACACATTTTGGGATGTCAGCAGAGCAAATAGTTGGCATCAACTTCTGGAAAGCTCTTTCCCTTGCATCACAGGTGGTAAGACAGGGGCAAAGACAGTAAGAACTCTGCCAACATGGAGAGGAGGCTGTAGCTGGACTGCTGGTTGTTGAATGATCGCTAAGTCGTCAACTGGCTAAGCATTAACAGAGTCATCCGAAACCTGAAGAATGATTGATTCCTGGGACTCGTTCACCTGGTTTTCTTCCACAATCTCCTGCTGAATATTCAGATCATCATGAGGAATCTCCTGGACATTTGGAGCATTCTCCTGCACTGGAGGAGGCAGCTCGTCCCAGCCAATTTTAGGAAACTCAGGCATAACCCAATTGTGGTTATTAAACTGCAGATGTCCAAGGAGCGGATGGGGATTGCCGTCGATGGGCATCAGATCCTCATCAGGTGGCAGTATATCGGCAATATGCGCAGAGAAAATATAGATAGGAGCAGACCAAGAAATACGTGAACCTCCAAAATCTGCAAACTCCCGATAAACAACATCACGCGGCACAAGAGTGGTTGTTGGAAAGGAAACATATGCCAATGTACGCACGAGCAGCAGATCATCCTGGTGCCAGTGGTGGAAGCGGCCAAAGGTACTGATTGCATCAGCAATATACTGCGTCCTCCTATAGTCCAGGGGTATTCCAACTATCATAACCCAACCCCTATGAAAACCCTGAATAGCTCTGAAGTTGATCCCTTCATCATGTGGCACAAATCTAACAAAGCGATCATTGTCCATCTGAAACGGAGGATGATCAACCAGTGCCTGCCTAGCAACCGCACTACGAAAGCGGAAAAGTCCAACGCCTTGGATCCAAGGCTGAGCATCAAGAACAGCGCGGCCAAGATTGTTGACAACAAAATCACTGACCATGTTTCTGAAGATAGCAGCTTCTTCAGGTAGTGGCTCGGGCTCGACGATGGCAATGGCGTACTCCTCATGCTGACGGTCAGGAGCCACTTCAGGAGAGTAGAAGGTCCTGGAAGCCACTGTGGTCCGCCGTCGATGATCTCGAAGCCCGGCGGGACGAAAGGCGCAGGGTCAAGTGTGAAGGTCGCCATTGCTGGATGAGAAACCGATGGCGGCGTAGGAGCCGCGGCGGAAGGTGGCGCAGCTAGGCAGGGCAATGGTGAGGAGGTTGGTGGCGCTTGTGTGATGGGCGGTGGCTCGGCAGGCAATGGCAGAAGTGATGGTGTTGCAGGCGTGATGGGACTGGACAAAGTCCCAACTTGGCTGACTGTGTGGGAAACCGAGGGGTCGGGCGAGAAAATCTCAGCTGACCTGTCCGGGGAAGTAGGATTGACCCGCGGGACCCACTTGTAAGTCGGGGAATGCGCAGCGTCAGAGCAACCTTTGGCTCGATGACCCAGCCGAAAGCATCTGCGGCATCGAATAGGACTGGTGCACGAATTGGAATAGTGCAGCAAAGATAAACAATTCTGGCATTTCCAATCCTTGAAAACCATATCATCATTGAGATCATTAAGTTGAGCCGCACCGTTTGAAAGATCAGGTGGTTGGTCGTCCATAACAGCCTGAGCAGATAATCCAACTATGGCAACAGAAAAATCCAAAATATCCTGCGATGGCTGAGCCGTAAGAGATTGGGCCGTGACATCCCCACCCATAGCTGGAGATCCATTGTGCAGTAATGAACCATGTTGGGCTGGTGACCCATGCTGGGCCATGCAGCCATGTTGGGCTGAATCGGATGCACTCAGATCACGTGTTACTGGGTCTTGTGGAACATGTTCAATTTGAATTAACTGGGTGGGTGCAGTTCCGGATATGATGGCGGTGTTTGTGGCAGGGACGTTGATCGTTCCAAAAGAGATGGACGGCGTCGCCACCGTCCATTGGAGGTTGGTCATCGGCGGTGGGGTCAAGATCACTTTCTCTTGGGGGTTCATGACGTAGCCGGTCTCAGAGAGCACGTCCAGCTCAGATTGTGAGGCAGGGTACCTATAACCCTTGCAAGCTAGATATTGCTGGAACATGGCGAAAGAAATATTCTTCTTGATTGACGAACGCGATCTTAAAGAAGATTTAGCCGGCGGTTTATGCATAGCTAGCAACCCCAAACTGGCATGCTTCTTAGAGGGACTCACAAGAATCCACTCAGCGTCACACTCCTTTTTCCAGATCTTAAACTCACGAGTCAAATTAGGGCCACCATTCCCCCAAAGATGAAAATAGCATTTGAATTGTGGACACGCAAATGATCGCAACTGGAGAATGCATAGGCCAACTTGCTTGCATGAGACAAAAAAGGAGAATACCTTGTCTCGGATGAGTTGTACCGAAAATTCAATTGTCAAACCCCCAATCGCTGATTCCAAAGTAGCCGCCACGGAATCATCATTAAGATGGAATATATGTCTGCTGAAAGACACGCCCATAATGAAATGGCCCGTGTCATTCGTGGAATGGATAGATGTCCCACAATGCTTGGAAACCTTGTCCTCAAAGATGGCGCCCACCGAGAAATCCAGATCCAACGTCGATCCACCAGAAGGACCAATATGAAATGGGTATAGACATGTAGATCAGATGCCGCCGGAGAAGATGGGTGGATCAGAAGAAAAATTCACTTGCTAGAAGAGGAGATCGCCGGAAAACCTAGGCCGGAGGTTGGAGGGGTGGGTGGGTGGGTGGAGAGCCATCGCCACCGAGCTGCATTGTTGTCGAGGTCTTCGATTGACGCTGCTTGAAATTACTCCTATGACATGCATTTGCAAATGCACCATTCATTACATACAACAAGTCATCAACACACAACGACAACGAGGGTACATGTTGGATTATAGATTATTTCCAACAAAACATTCTAGTGAATACTAAAGTTTTCATCACACAACAAATAACAAGCAATGGAATGAACTTCAACTCAACTAATCCTCGGCATTGGAAACACTTGCTTTGAACCATAGGTGCTCTGGGAAGGGCCAGCTATTGTCAATATTGAGAGCAACGCAGGACTGATCATCCAGGCTGAAGCGGCATATATCAGGACCCAGGTAGGGAACCACCGCAATGTCTGAGGTATAGATACAATTGCTTCTCATAAATGGTAGTAAAGTTGTGTCAATAGCAGCTGGATCGCCTATCACCATCATTGGATAGTTTTGTCCAAGGAAGAGCGAGTTTTCTCCAAGACTATCAATACTGTACCAGGGAGAAGCTATTGGCGCTAGCACACTAGTATCCATCCCGAATACCCTCCAACGGGTGTTGGAATAGGTCCGGAGAGGGCGACCATGGGAGAGAACACCTTCTACCTCAGTAGTAATAATCACAGTGCACTGTATACAGACAAGAAGAGGTGATCCATCGGAATTAGTTGCCAGGCGCCACTGAGTATATAAGTTTTGCTCATCGTCATGCTCGTGATCATCACCATCTTCATCTCCCCCTTGGTTATAAAATTTTACAAGTATAGGTGGTGGAATGTTCACAGGACCTTGGAAACACAAGAAGAAGGTTAATTAGTAAAGGGAAACTTGCTAACCCGCATGCATGTGGATGAAACAATTATAATTACGGTGGGAGGCAAACGTAGCGAAACTACGAGGATCCCATGCAAAAACAGTGCCACGAGTGGTGGCAGCAAACACTAGACCCTCGTATTGAATTGCATCATAGTACACATCCGTGTATAGAAACTTACTGTTGAGCAATATCCATCCAGTCGAACCACGAAGGACGGCAACAAGCTTGTCGAAGATAGCAACAACTTGATAGTTCTTGTAATTCCAAGAGCGGTTGGGAACTCGATAAATTTCTATCTTCAGTAGACCACAGTCACCATGATCGTATTTGAACGTATGTAGATCATCTGTGTGCTCAACCTCAGGGCACTCGGAGATTTTTGGAAGTGGAATCCGCTGACGAGTGTACACATTCACAAGTTCCTACTCGTAATTGTACCCAATATAAACAACCCAATCTCCATTTGCGCCATCCCAGCCCTTACCCTGAAGCGATGGCATCTTGACATCACATGTATCGTTATCAAGCGGCATCAACTTGCACAAGGCGAGGCCTCCGTCGTCCGCGCCCATGCGAACAGGCTTATAGAGAAGAAGATAGGGGAGATCAAACCGCTCTTGGACCCTTGGGTTCCTTGTAATGATGTTATTAGTTGAGTCGAGAATGGGCTTGAACGAACCTGCCATGCTAGCCGAGGTGATGACGTCGCACCAATCAATCAGTTCCCCCACCACGTCATCTTTCAGATCGGGGCTAGAATAACGGGGTCATTTCTGGCTTGTTCCCTCCATGGAGAAAACGATCGAACAATGGCAGAAGGAAGGGTGAAGGCAAATGGAGGAGGGAGGAAGAACGTGCGACAACAGTTCCAAATCGAGAGGGAAAGGCGAAGAGTCGGTGGACGGTTGCCAGTTTGCCATGGTACACGAAGAGGCGCCCCGGCCTACACGTCCTTTCAGAAATTGTACAAAAGGACTCGCCGTTGTCTCACTGTCATGTTGGAACGGGACCACATGTCAACGAAACATGGTGTGTAATTTCTCGTGCAAAATGCAATCTGGCCGCGTTGGCCCCAGGTGCCTCATTAGTTATCGACCTTTATTTTTTTAATGGTGTGCTGTTCAGTTTTGAAGCACGACTAACTGGTACTGTTTGTGGAGAAAATATAAATTACTCTACCACTACTCCACCTCTACTACTAGTAGTATAAAAAAGATATATAGGCTGGAGCTTCAGAGCTTTCTTGCTAAGGGCTACCCACTTGCTTGTCACACTATCACCCTCTCTCCAGATCTAAAAAAGACGGCCTCTCTCTCCCTCCTCAGTGATAGTCACAGATCCACCGGGGAAGAAAAGGACGTGCAGCGTTGACGCACTCATCGTCGGCGAGCGAGGTCACGCACTGACGACAAGGCTGTCCTCTCAGACCTAGCACCCGCGCGGGTTGGCCTCCGTCCCCAAGCTCGCTGCCATAGTGCGTGCGAAGGACGACGACCACGAGCGAAGCCACTTCCCGCCGACCCTCAGGTATGCTACCTCTTTTCAAACCATACCCTTGTTCTATTGCCCCATCTGCCACGTCGTTGCATGTGGATCTTTTTCCACTCCACCATCTTCCCAATTTCTTATCCTCTGCTCTGCTGGTCACGTAGACGAAAACCTTAATTTGCACTATTAAAGGAAACCCTACTTCATGTAGACTAATCCATGTCTGGGTTGAATAAGGAAAGGAAGGGAGATTGTACTGTCCAAGAGAGCAGGCAACGAACCCGCATCTAGGTAGAAAAGGGAAAAAATTAGTAGCTAAGGAACGAGTCTCCTGTCTCTTGGTTGAAGAAGGGTAGAAAGGCATGACAACGCAATAGAGAATGACCAGGTCGATCGGTTTGTTATCCTCACATAGGAAAAAGGTGGCTAAAGAGAACAAAAATGGGACGTAATCCACATATGCTGCCTGGATATTTGTTGCTCTGGGCAACCATACCTCCCTCACCACTCTATGCATCCGTGGAGGTACATTGTACTGGTGCACCCACTATCCGAATGGGTCTCCCATGCTCTTATTGCCACTTTTTGCTGTTAGTATAACGCCAGTGGTAAAGTCAACCAATGCTACTGCTAAAGTGATGCCACATTTAACTAATGCCGCACTCAGTCTAATGCCACCGATAAATTTAAGCAATGCCATTTAATGTCTCTGGATTATTTCAGGGTTAGCTGTTGATTTGGATGTATTAAAGATTTTTCAGGTAAGGCATTCTAATGTTGTTGCACAGCCAGTATACCAATGATGAAACTTGTTACTACCTTCATATTTTTTGCACCGTTAATGCTTATAGATTACATACCTCACTTTCATGAGATAAGTCAAATTTTTTGTATAGTGTCACCTAAATGCCAAGGCGTTGATCTCATTTTATTTTGGTCAAACTGCACAAAAAATTATGAAGACAAGAGGAAAGTTCAAGAGTGCGCACCTCCTCCTTTGGCTATTGTATTGATTCGTTCGATCAAGTTTTTATGTTTGATCGGTTATCAAGATTGGGATAGCAATTTTTCATGTCCCCTCGAGTTGGAAATGATATTTAGCTTGAAGGTACATGGTTTGCAATTTTTTAATACTGTCATTAGTTAATAATGCTAGTTACCTTCAGACTTTTGTATTTGGTTTAATGCTCTTGCATAGCTAGTATACCAATGCTGAAACTTGTTACCTTTACATTTTGTATTGTTAATTCTGATTGAAATCTTCCAATGCTAGAGCTTATGGAAATCTGTTCAGTAAAACCATTGAACTATACCCTGTAATAAAATAACTACTCTACTGTTGCACTAGCCACTGGATTAGTGTATATTTGTACTATTTGAATGGTGTTGCATTAGCGTATGGACATATATAAAGTGTGGCAAGCTTTCCCAGATATGTGCTCAAGAAAACTACTACATGTTTTTCTAAATACTGGACATTTGGGTACTTTAAATTGAACTGCGAAAACGTCTTATATTAAGGAACAGAGGGTGTAGAGTTCACTCAAATTATCGCGGTAAAGCTAGTCACACCTTTGTTAAAATTAATGTCAATTATGTTATCGGAGGAGGTCTGTATGTTTGTCTCTAATGCCTGTCGACTACATACCTGACATCATGATGTAATGTTAAGTCATTTCCTTTTGTACAGTGTCACTGAATTGTCAAGGCGGTATGGCATTTTATTTTAGTTGAACTACATAAAATATTCATAAAAGAAGAGGAAAGGTCAGGAATCAATCATTCTTTCAGAAATAACTATATATGCCTTTCTGACATCAGCCGTTGTTGCCTTATTTATTCCTTAAAACAGGTGTTTAGAAATAGTCTTGCTACCTTTTCCCATTAATAAATTGGAATCCTTATATTTGTGAGTCTATGCTTCAACTAGTGCCACTTTTATGTAATCACACTTTCAATATCTATGCAAATAGGGATGCTCGATTTTAGTGGAACTGCACAAAAGTCCAACTAGTTCAACATTAGGAGCATGTTTTCTTCCAAACCTTTATATCCTATTGGTGACACTATGAGCTGTTCATTACGAAGGTACATGGTTTTCTACTATCTTGCTACTCTCTTTGTACTGTCATTAGATAGTAATACTAGTGGTTTGCATGTGAATTTATTGGCAGGGTGGACCTACATTGGAGGTGCAGGACAGGATCCAATGATTGGATGCTCAATTTCGGTTGTATCGATTTCACCTCTTCCATCATTGCGAACATGGATATCCTTGGTCTGCTGAAGAATAGGCGCTATATTTTTGCTCTGAACCAGCAAATCAATTGAGTACGAAATTGTCCAGGGCAAAACATGACTATATCAAATTGTCAAGTGCAAAACATGGCAGATGCTAAGCGGAAGAGACATGTTTAAACCGAAAATACAAGGTGGGGTATATGTTTACTAGTTGCTTGATATTTGTGCAGACAAAGATGTCTGCCCGTTGCTATTTGGAAAACACACAAAGTGACCGCAATTTTGGTTGAACTGCACAAGAGAATAGTATAGTCACTGCATGCAGTGCCATTTGAAAATAGACACAGAAAGATTGGATAGTAACTTCATGGACTGCAGAAATGTAGTACTGCACTATTTATTGGCCAACACTCGGTGCTTCATTGCTTTGGTGTTATTATACAATGGGCATCATTTTGCCTAAGTTAAAGTTTGTATTCCAAAAATAGTCTCGCCGTGTGATCGAGAGAAGACCAAATCATATTGAAGTGGATGTTCCTCCATCATGTGTGATTCATTCTCATGGTTCCAACTGTTGGTGAAACCACTTACGTTTGCAAGAGGAATTGTAGACTTCAGAAACAAATTTGTCTTTCAGTCTGTACTGAATGTTGGCCAAGAGAAGCATCCATGTTAGTAGGAAGAACATATGTTTTTTCTAGATCTTTGCTTTTGGAGCTACATATTTATATATGATCTATGAATCATTGAGATGCATTAACATGTTGAATGTATGGGAATCATACTAGTTGGTTTTGAATTTGGGCTACTAATGTGAATATATTACAATGCCAGGCCTGTGAGTCTCGTGTGAACATTTTGAACGGATCGGCTCATACTGCTGTGCACAATATGATCCTTATTTCTGTGTTCTTAGTGTTTACAAGTTACTAACAATTCCTTATTTCTGTTCGCTCAGTGTTTACAAGTTACTGATCGATCACTAGCTAGCCTACTAATGCGCTCCTAGCAGTTTTAGTTCCGACGCAAGATCCGAAGTGGTAGTTTTTTGAATAAAAATGCCTACCTCTGAAGAAACTGACAAGCTAGTTTGAAGAAAATGCCATGCAAATCTGAAGAAACTGCCAGCAAAAATGTTCGCAAATGCCTTATCTCCCAGCGAACGTTCATCAGCTAATGCGATCGTACACGTACACTATCCGACCTACTTGATCCTACACGTACTCTATCCGACCTACTCGATCCTACACGGATAAATAGCAGATCACACACGTACTACCTCCTTTCCGGTTTGCAGGGCTCAATTCAAAAACTGACCTACTCGATCCTACACGAATAAATAGCGGATCACGCACGTACAACCTCCTTTCTGGTTTGCAGGGCTTAATTCAAAAATCTAACCAACCAAGGTAGATGATGAGTGGTGGAATCATTTTTGACAAGGAGGGAGTACCTCATCTGGATGATTCGAGTGCACTCGTTTGACCGTCATGCCGGCGTGCGACCCAGCACGCACGGGACACACCACTGACGGGACGAGACGGCACAGTCATAATTTCAGTTTTTCTTGTTTTCCATGGCAAGCTGGCGCGCTAAGCCATGCCTGCTTATGCATTGAATTCCGATGACCGCGATGACCGCCGCGTTTCTCGTGACACGCTAGTTCGCCTACCTTCCACCTATAATTACTGTTTCCTGGGCTTCTCCGGTGGCACCATCACCCAAATCGCCCTATCCTCATAAGCCTCCACCAGCTCGACGTCGCTCGCCACTTATCCTCGCTCTCGCCATGTCCGCCATGCCCCCGCCCGTCCGTGATAGGCGACGCCGGAGGCGGTCAACGCCGGAACTAGTGTTCGGTTTTTCACTGGAAGGTAGACGGAGGGAGGAGGCATTCTATCGGTCTTTAGATGGCAATGCGGACTATGAGGAGTTGTTGGAGCGTGACCGCCTGGCGGAGGAGCAGCATATTGCTGATTTGCGCCGCCAGCGGAACATGGAGCAGCAGCACACCGACGCTCTGAGTCGCGAGCAGAGCGCCCACAACTGGGCCGACTACATGGAGGCCGGCGCCCGGCAAATAACCCTGGAGGCTGTCAGGCACGCACGCGTTCGCGACGCCGATTTTTACTACCAGCTCGTCAAGTGGGTTTCCCTCTCAGAAGCCGAAGCTTCGGTGGACCACGCCGGCATGGAAAGGGCCAACGCGCATGAGCAACGCGCCCTATCACACCTTTGGCAAGTCTGAGGCGAGGCGGAGGACACCGGTGCCGGCGTTTAGCATGTACCACAGATGGCGGCCGGCATCGTCTAGTTAGCTAAGAGTTAGTTAGTACTTGTATGCTACTAGAGTATTAGTGGGAGTAGATATTTAACTTGTCTATGATGGTTGTCAACGTGGAAGTTCAGTACTCTATATGTGGATGAGACCTGTTACTTTGCTCTGAATGTTGAACTTTCCATTTGAACGTATGGAATAGGCTGTTATTTTTTATATAAATGGGTTGTATTTGTCCTCCACGGGCTTAGAGGCTGACTTGTGGGCCTACCAAGTTGACGCGTACACAATCAGGAGATGATTGTATGTGGAGAGGATGACAGCAGGAACCCGCCAAGGTCATGGCAGTACGCAAGCAAGTGCCTCCTTATTTCAAGCAAATAAAAAAATGGCTCCTCCTAATGGATTTCTGACATCTGGGTCCCATGCCATTGTCAACGTAGTCAATAAACGAGAGAATTGCACAACGAGCGGCTGGCACCAGGGACCCAACAGCTCGCCCAGTTATTTTTGTTTTGGGTTAATTTGATAAATTCCACTCCAAATCTGGTGTTTCTGAGAAATGCCACTGCAATTTCCAAACTTTGAAAAATGCCATTTCCTGCCATTTCCGGTGGCATTTTTCGAAGTCTAGAGCGGTGTTTTTCAAAGTTTGCAAAAATTGCAATGGCATTTTTCAAAGTTTTGAAATTGCAGTGGCATTTTTATGAATTGCCATAATTGGAGTGGCATTTCTCTAATTTGTTTTTGAGACAGAAGCAGGGTGTCAACTTGGCTGTGCGGGGCACTCTGGCCTGTCTAGATAGCCTTCTTTTTTATGTTTATCACAGACCATACCGGTAGTTATTTTCTTTCTGAAAATGCCAATCCCAGTTTTTTTATGATTTGCCAAGTAAGTCGCTTTGTCAGGCCTGTTGGGCTGCAAATCTTTCAAGATGAGGAGAGCTTCATTCGGTTGGCCGAGAAAATGGCCTATCAAACCGGCAATTAGTTTCAAATTTCTTTTTTTTTCATTTCAAGATTTGAAATTGCATTGATTTTTATGCATGGAAAATTTGTTGGATTTTATATTGATATACATTTATTTTAAAAATCAGTTTGAATGTGACTCGAAATTTCGGGATTAAAAACAGTTCAGACCACACCGAAATATGCAAAATTTCGTATAATTTTTTAACCGTGGCCACAATATGGGCTGTAATGCTAACGAAAAGAATATGGCCTCCAAAAAACCTTAAGAATTAGCAAATGGGCTGTAAATTATTAGAAATAATGGCAGATGGGTTGTATGCTATTTTCCACGGATTTGAGGCTTTCCTAAAAAATGGTTGACGCACAAGCAGTGACTGTTGAATGTCCATCCAACAGCCATCGTGCTTCTTCAATCTCTGCTCTTCCTGCTCCAGCCGCTCAAACAAGCGCCGGCAAGACTGCCTGCTGCCTCCTTCCCGCGGCCGGCTGTGCTGCCGCGTAGGCCTCACCGCCCCACCATACTCCCATCGCTGGCCTAGCCATCCCTCTACTCACCCACACCTGCTGTTATTCTCCGGCGACGGCAGATGAACCAGTAAACCCTCGTAGAGTCATACTCCCCTCCGTGTGGGAAAAAACTGTCAGGTCTTCCCTGGCTTCGCATCGTTCCCTTCCTATGCCTCGCCGTCGTCCACCGCCCTGGTGCTCTCGGCGTGGCCTGGTCAACGTGGTCAACGACCGACATGCATCTGAAATGGACTGTACGTGGAAAGGCTGACAGCTGGTTCCACGGCCGCACACAAGGAAATGCCTCCTTATTACGCGCAAAATAATGATTCCTCCACCTGACATCTGGGACCCATCGAAAGGGCCTCTGTATTTCGCAAAAAAACGTTACCGCCGCTGACATCTCGGACCCACCAGCTATATCTTCGCACGCAAGGAAGTGCCTCCTTATTACACACAAAAAATGAATACTCCCCTGCTAGCCGGGACCCAGTATTGTGGGAGGCTGACTTGTGGGCCTACTAAGTTGACGGGGACGGAGGGCTTTGTCAACTTAGTCAATATGCACGATTCTAGCTCCAGTGACCGTACGATGTCCATCCAACGGCCGTAGTGCTTCTTCAACCTCTGGTCTTCTTGCTCCAGCCGCCCAAACCAGCGCCGGTCATGCCTCATGCTCCTGCCTCCCGTGGCCGGCTGTGATGTCGCGGAGGCCTCACCGCCCCTACTACTCCCACCGCTGGCCAGGCCATCCCTCTACTCATCCACACCCCCTGTTATTCTGCGGCGACGACAGCCTCACACCGCAGCGAACCAGTGAACCCTCATACTCCTCTACGTGTGGGCATCCACTGCCGCGTCTTCCCTGGCTCCGCGTCGTCCCCTTCCTAGGCCTCGCCGTCGTCCACCGCCCTGGTGCTCTCTGTGCGGCGTGGTCAACATGGTCAAGGAACGACTTCCATCGGAAGAGTACTGTGCGTGGAGAGGCTGACAGCTGGGTCCACGACGGCCGCAAGGAAGTGCCTCCTTATTACGCACAAAATATTTATTTCTCCACCTGATAGTAGGGACCCACTGGACGGGCCACTGTATTTCGTGAAAAAAACGTTTCCCCCCTGACTGCTGGGACCCACGAGCTACATCTTCACATGCAAGGAAGTGCCTCCTTATTACGCAGAAAAAAATGAATACCCCCTGCTAGCTGGGACCCAGTATAGTGGCAGGCTGACTTGTGGGCCTACTAAGTTGACGGGGATGGAGGGCTTTGTCAACTTAGTCAATTTGCATGATTCTAGCTCCAGTGACTGTGCGATGTCCATCCAACAGCCATAGTGCTTCTTCAACCTCTGGTCTTCTTGCTCAAGTCGCCTAAACCAGCAACGGTCGTGCCTCGTGTTCCTGCCTCCCGTGGCCGGCTACTATGCGGCGGAGGCCTCACCACCCCTACTACTCCCACCGCTGGCCAGGCCATCCCTCTACTCACCCACACCCCCTGTAATTCTGTGGCGATGACTGCCTCACACCGCAGTGAACCAATGAACCCTCATACTCCTCTACGTGTGGGCATCCACTGCCGCGTCTTCCCCGGCTTCGCGTCATCCCCTTCCTAGGCCTCGCTGTCATCCACTGCCCTGGTGCTCTCGGCGTGGCGTGGTCAACGTGGTCAAGGAAAGGCTTCCATCATGCGTGGACTGTACGTGGAGAGGCTGATAGCTGGGTCCACGGCCGCAGCAAGGAAGTGCCTCCTTATTACGCAAAAAATAATGATTCCTCCACCTGACAGCTGAGACCTACCAGCGACATCTTCGCACGCAAGGAAGTGCGTCCAGGCAAAAAAAATGATTCGCCCCCTGACTGCTAGAACCCACCAGCTACATCTTCGCACGCAAGGAAGTGCCTGACAGTCGGGACCCACCTGGTTGAAGTGTACGTAGCGTTGTCATTCTTGTCACGAACGTGTACGTACATACTGGTCCATGTAGAGGCGCGCACGTGTCGTAGTAGAGGCGCGCACGTAGCATGTAGACGTATGTACAGCGGCCAGTGTGCAAGAAAGAAAATACGGCCACATACGTACATACGGGTAGGGTTTCAAACGCCTACTCGCGCATACGTACGGCCAGGGCTCGTGTACATGGCTAGGTCGGAACGGAGAAACAACATCGTCGTCGTGTTCATGGTGAGCCAACCGGCTGTTTCAGAACGGAATGCGTCATCGTGTTCATCGGGAGGGCTTGGACGGAACAGCCGATGGAAACGAGGCCTGGCATACCGTAGAACGGAGGAAACGGCCTTGTGTTCGACCGGCCACGGTCTAAACGGGATCCTGTTCATCGCGAGGGGTCTGGCGTACCGCAAAATGGAGGAAACAGACCTCCGATGGTCGAAATGGGGGTCCTGTTCATCGGGAGAAGTGTGGCGTACCGCAAAACAGAGGAAACGGACTTGTGCTGGAGCGCTATAGTCGAAACGGGGGTCATGTTCATCGGAAGGGGTGTGGCGTACCGCAAAACGGGACTCCACGGGATACTGCTCGTCTCCACTGTCAACCCCCTCCAGCCTCCATGGGCTACTGTTCATCCACCGTCGACCTACTACAGCCTCCACCTGTGATTGTTCATCCACGGGCTCCTGTTCATCCAGCCTCCACCGCATGCTACTCCACCGGCTACTGTTCAACCAGCCCTCTCCGCGGGCTCCCATTCAATCACCCCTCCACGGGGCTACTGTTCATCCAGCCCTCCACCATCTACTGTTCATCCAGCCCTCCACGGGGTGGTCCTGTTCATCCAGCCCTCCACGGGTCCTGTTCATCCAGCCCAACCGGCTTGATCGATCGGGGTCCTGTTCATCCAGAGGCAACACCGCGGTGTCCTATTCATCCACCCCCACCGAGAACTGTTCATCCAACCCCCGCCCCCCAGCAACACTCACTATTCATCCAGAGGCAGCACCGATCGGCTTCTGTTAACAGCAGTAGCGAAGGAATCACTCGGGTTCAGTAACGTAGCTAGTGCAATCACTTGGGTTCAGTTAGAGCCCAACACCTCGCACGCGCGCGCGTACGTGTATGAGAGAAATGCACAACGCTTGGCCTCGACCACCCATCGTAACCGGGAACACCCTGATATTTTCCTCGCCCTCGCTTCTACCACTATTTTTTCTGTCATGGACGGCCCAAAGAATGTCATGTAGCTGCATCTCCGGCCCGCCCAGGATGAAAAGCCCATTTTCTGTCATGATTTTCTGTCATAGAAGTAGGAGCCCACCACATCTATGATGATACCGGGTTTTGTCACAATTATCGTCATAGAAGTGTCATAAGTATGACAGAAAAAAAATTTGTTCGGCCCAAAATGTCACGGATGTGTATTTTTTGTAGTGCGGTGATGGTGAAGTGATCCGCGCAGGGCTTCGCCTAAGCACTACGACAATATGACCGGAGGAGCAAACGGTGGAGGGGGGCACCGCACACGGCTAGGGACAATTTTTGTGTGTTGGAGGCACCCCCCGCCCCCGTATATAAAGGAGGGAGAGGGGAGGAGGCCGGCCTAGGAGCGCCCGAAGTGGGAGGAGTCCCACTTGGGCTCCTAGTCCAATTCGGCCCCCCTTGCTTTTATTGAAGGGGGAAAGGGGGAAGGAGAGGGAGAATGAGAAGGAAAGGGGGGCAGTGCCCCCTCCCCTAATCCAATTCGGACTCCTCACTTGGGGGCACCCTTGTGGGCTGGCTTGCCTCCCTCCTATGGCCCATGTGGCCCATATATTCCCCCCAGGGGTTCTGGTAACCCCCCAAGTACTCTGATACGTACCCAATGCATTCCGAAACACTTCCAATGTCCGAATACTATTGTCCAATATATCAATCTTTACCTCTCGACCATTTCAAGACTCCTCGTCATCTCCGGGATGCCATCCGGGACCCCGTACAATCTTTGGTCACCAAAACACAAACTCATAATACAAATCTTCATCAAATGTTAAGCGTGCGAACCCTACGGGTTCGAGAACTATGTAGACATGACCGAGACATCTCTCCGGTCAATAACCAATAGCGGAACCTGGATGCTCATATTGGTTCCTAAATATTCTATGAAGATCTTTATCGGTCAAACCATAATGACAACATATGTCATTCGCTTTGTCATCGGCATGTGATACGTCTCCAACGTATCTATAATTTTTGATTGCTCCATGCTATATTATCTACTGTTTTGGACATTATTGGGTTTTATTATACACTTTTATATTATTTTTGGGACTAACCTATTAACCGAAGGCCCAGCTTAGAATTGTTGCTTTTTTGCCTATTTCAGGGTTTCGAAGAAAAGGAATATCAAACGGAGTCCAAACGGAATGAAACCTTCGGGAACGTGATTTTTGGAACGAACAAGATCCAGGAGACTTGGACCCTAAGTCAAGCAACCAACAGGGAGGCCACGAGGTAGGGGGCGCGCCTACCACCCCCCAGGCGCGCCCTCCACCCTCGTGGGCCCCCTGTTGCTCCACCGACGTACTTCTTCCTCCTATATATACCTTCGTACCCCCAAACGATCAGATACGGAGCCAAAACCCTAATTCCACCACCATAACTTTCTGTATCCACGAGATCCCATCTTGGGGCCTGTTCCGGAGCTCCGCCGGAGGGGCATCGATCACAGAGGGCTTCTACATCAACACCATAGCCTCTCCGATGAAGTGTGAGTACTTTACCTCAGACCTTTGGGTCCATAGTTATTAGCTAGATGGCTTCTTCTCTCTTTTTGGATCTCAATACAAAGTTATCCCCCTCTCTTGTGGAGATCTATTCGATGTAATCTTCTTTTGCAGTGTGTTTGTTGAGACCGATGAATTGGGGGTTTATGATCAAGTTTATCTATGAACAATATTTGAATCTTCTCTGAATTCTTTTATGTATGATTGGTTATCTTTGCAAGTCTCTTCGAATTATCAGTTTGTTTTGGCCTACTAGATTGATCTTTCTTGCAATGGGAGAAGTGCTTAGCTTTGGGTTCAATATTGCGGTGTCCTTTCCCAGTGACAGTAGGGGAAACAAGGCACGTATTGTATTATTGCCATCGACGATAACAAGATGGGGTTTTCATCATATTGCATGAGTTTATCCCTCTACATCATGTCATCTTGCTTAAAGCGTTACTCTATTCTTATGAACTTAATACTCTAGATGCATGCTGGATAGCGGTCGATGTGTGGAGTAATAGTAGTAGATGCAGGTAGGAGTCGGTCTACTTGTCTCGGACGTGATGCCTATATACATGATCATACCTAGATATTCTCATAACCATGCTCGATTCTGTCAATTGCTCAACAGTAATTTGTTCACCCACCGTAAAATACTTATGCTCTTGAGAGAAGCCACTAGTGAAACCTATGGCCCCCGGGTCTATCTTCATCATATTAATCTTCCAATACTTAGTTGTTTGCATTGCTTTTATTTTACTTTGCATCTTTATCATAAAAATACCAAAATATTATCTTATCATATCTATCATATCTCACTCTCGTAAGTGACCGTGTAGGGATCGACAACCCCTTATCGCATTGGTTGCGAGGATTTATTTGTTTTGTGTAGGTGCGAGGGACTCGCGCGTAGCCTCCTACTGGATTGATACCTTGGTTTTCAAAAACTGAAGGAAATACTTACGCTACTTTGCTGCACCACCCTTTCCTCTTCAAGGGAAAACCAACGCAAGTGCTCAAGAGGTAGCAAGAAGGATTTCTGGCACCGTTGCCGGGGAGGTCTGCGCAAAAGTCAAACATACCAAGTATCCATCACAAACCCTTATCTCCCGCATTACATTATTTGCCATTTGCCTCTCCTTTTCCTCTCCCCCACTTCACCCTTACCGTTTTATTCGCCCCTCTCTCTCTATCCTCCCTCTCTTTTTCTATTTGCCTCTTTTTGCCCATTCCCTGTTTGCTTGTCGTTATGGCGTGTCCTCTATCTTCTCCATTGTCTCCTGAGAATGAAGCTCTAAATTTTAAGCAAAGGGAGGGAGAAAATCTAAAAGACGCTTGGTATAGAATTTGCAATGCTCAAAATAGATGTACCAGGAAGCAATCTACTTCCGTTCTACTTCGCAATTTTTATGTAGGCGCTACTCCTTGGCACAGATATATCCTTGATACCATTACTGGAGGGAACTTCTTGGGTAGCCATACTTTTGATTCTTATAATGCTATGACAGATTTGTTTGGCTCACCACCTCTTTTGGTTAATGGAACTATGTTAACTTTGGAGCATGCAATGCAAAAACTTGAAATTATTGAAAATAAAGTTGCTACATTGAGTTAATTGAAAATTTCGATAAAAAGATCCACAACTAAATTACCCAATATGGATCTAAAGTAGGAGTAACTTTGAAAAATATTAAAGAGAAGGAACCTATAGTTAATGAAAGAATAAATCATGATTCCACTAGAATCGATAAACTTGAGGGTATCATTACAAACTTGTGAACCACTTTTTCTTACATAAAGAATACTCCAAGTCCTCCAACCAAAATTGCCAAGCTTATGTATGTTCCTAAAAATAAAGGTGAATCTTCTAGCAAAGAAACTGCGGATCTCAAATCTATAAGTGTTCATCCTAATCTTTTTGCTATCATCAAGGAACCATTTGCTGCTAATGATTTTTTCGACCTTGTCCCTAAAAGTTTGATAATCAATAAAAATAATGAAATTCCTAAGGACGGTAGATGCCTCATTGAAGAATTACCTACCAAAGATGGCAATACCTAGATCTATCCTTGCTTTTTATGCCTAACTAGGGGCATTAAACGATAGCGCTTGTTGGGAGGCAACCCAATTTTATTTTTATTCCTTGCTTTTTTCTCCTGTTTAGTAATAAATAATGTATCTAGCCTTTGTTTTGGTCGTGTTTTTTGTGTTTAATTAGTGTTTGTGCCAAGTAGAACCGTTGGGAAGACTTGGGGAAAGTCTTGTTAATCTTGCTGTAAAAAACAGAAACTTTAGCGCTCACGAGAACTTCTGCCATTTTTATTTGGAAAGTGCTATTTAGTTAATTATTTTTTCATATGATTAATAGATAAATTCCTCAAGTCCAGCAATTTATTTTATAATTTTTTGGGTTCCAGATCTTGCGCTAGCTACAGATTACTACAGACTATTCTGTTTTTGACAGATTCTGTTTTTCGTGTGTTGTTTGCTTATTTTGGTGAATCTATGGCAAGTAAAACAGTTTATAAACCATAGATAAGTTGGAATACAGTAGGTTTAACACCAATATAAATAAATAATGAGTTCATTACAGTACCTTGAAGTGGTCTTTTGTTTTCTTTCGCCAACGGAGCTCATGAGATTTTCTATTTTAAGTTTTGTGTTGTGAAGTTTTCAAGTTTTGGGTAAAGATTTGATGGATTATGGAACAAGGAGTGGCAAGAGACTAAGATTGGGGATGCCCATGGGACCCCCAAGATAATCTAAGGACACCTAAAAGCCAAAGCTTGGGGATGCCCCGGATGGCATCCCCTCTTTCGTCTACTTCTATCGGTAACTTTACTTGGAGCTATATTTTTATTCACCACATGATATGTGTTTTGCTTGGAGCGTCTTGTATGATTTGAGTCTTTATTTTTTAGTTTACCACAATCATCCTTGCTGTACACACCTTTTGAGAGAGACACACATGATTCAGAAATTATTAGAATACTCTAAGTGCTTCACTTATATCTTTTGAGTTATATAGTTTTGCGCTAGTACTTCACTTATATCTTTTAGAGCATGGTGGTGGATTTGTTTTATAGAAACTATTGATGTCTCATGCTTCACTTAGATTATTTCGAGAGTCTAAAATAGCATGGTATTTTGCTTAAATAATCCTAATATGCTAGGTATACAAGATTAATAAAAAAATTCTCTTATGAGTTTGTTGAATACAAAGAGAAGTTTGATGCTTGATAATTGTTTTGAGATATGGAGATGGTGATATTAGAGTCATGCTAGTTGAGTAGTTGTGAATTTGAGAAATACTTGTGTTAAAGTTTGTGATTCTCATAGCATGCACGTATGGTGAACCGTTATGTGATGAAGTCGGAGCAAGATTTATTTATTGATTGTCTTCCTTATGAGTGGCAGTCGGGGACGAGCGATGGTCTTTTCCTACCAATCTATCCCCCTAGGAGCATGCGCGTCATACTTTGCTTTGATAACTTGTAGATTTTTGCAATAAGTATATGAGTTCTTTATGACTAATGTTGAGTCCATTGATCATACACACTCTCACCCTTCCACTATTGCTAGCCTCTCTAATACCGCGCACCTTTCGCCGGTATCATACACCCACCATATACC
>NC_053028.1:214115669-214141781 GCF_003073215.2 Triticum urartu | reverse complement strand
AAGATTTGCTCTCATAGTCTTCACTCGAAGACATAGGTTTTGTTTAAGCATCACTTCAGTCATTCTGACTGGTTCTCTTAGACCCCACTTAACAGTACGGTGGTTCCTATGACTCAACATAGAAGAAAGAGAACTACGAAAGATCTAAGTCTTCGAGCTCCATAGGCTTCATGCGGTGTCTTCTCTTGTCATAGTCTTCAATGTGAATATCTTCATATACCACCTTTGACATCAATGTCTTCATACATTTTTAGGGGTCATCTCTGGTAGGAAAACCGCATCAATGAGGGACTTCTACCTGTGTGATCCTGTAATTCTCACAAACACATTAGTCCCTCAACTAGGTTTGTCGTCAATACTCCAAAACCAACTAGGGGTGGCACTAGATGCACTTACAATCATCGTCTATGCTAACGCACAGGGAACTCATCAGCATTGGTCGTCCTCTGACGCCAATTGCTCAGGATGCATCATGGGCTGATCGCCCACAAGCACAAGAGGATGAAGACTTTGAGGCCCAGCCAACTCCAACTCCACAGGCGTCACCAGCGTTACGCAGGCTTCGCAAAGGACCAAGGCCTCCAGTCTCTGAGTCTGAAGCTAAAGCTGCTGAAGACATTCCGGCTGCATCAGCCGCTGAAGAAGAAACCCCAAAATCTGCTATTCCCCCGTCCCACCAAGAAGCTGTTCTTGAGGAGAACGTGACTGTGACCGACCCTCCGACTCGTCAAGTGGAGGTTGAGAATCTTGAGCCTGCCACCACCAACACCAATGAAGCCACTGACGCTGTCATGGCTGAAGCTAATGTGGAGCCTTCACCAACCCAAGCACCAGAAGTCAGCGAAGCCACTGATCCCACTGCTTCTGTTCCTGCGCCTGCCGCTGGTCCTCAGTTCGACTATCATGTTGAGCACATGCCTCAGGTACAGAAGCCAATCCCAAGATTGCCCAGGTTTCCAGGTCCTGCATCAGCACCTGGATCCTTCAATGTCAATGGCTTCAAAGCAGACAACACTTTCTTCAATAGCTCCAGGAACCCCTACTCAAGGTAAAGAATATCATCTGATCGGTTCTGGAGCTATTCGCAGCGAAGCTATTACTCCTGCATTCTATACAATCAAGGTCACATCTTCCCACATAAGCGTCTTGACATTGAAGCAATAGCTGGTCTTCCCTGTCTGGAAGAAGCTCTGGATTGCTTCAAAGAGGTTGGATTGCTGCCGTTCGTCACCGACCAAGAGCATTGGAATGAAGAGTTGCCGCTCCAATTCTATGCCACACTTCACATCCGTGGGTACAACAGAGATCCGAAGACTTGGGTCCTGAAGTGGATGACAGGAAATGTTCATCACGAAGCCAAAGCCTTTGATATCATTGAGCTCACTGGTCTACCCACTCCTGGCGATCTCTACGAATCTGGCTGTCAACTTCACAGTGAAGCTGTGGAGAGCATCTTTCAGAAGCCTGAACCTAACATGAGTCAGATGCTCAGTATGATGAAGCCATTGCCCCAAGATGCTGCATATCCCAAGGAGTTCTTCATTGAAGACCTTGAGTGTCTGCCAAGGACTATTTATCACATCATAAGGCGAAATCTTTGGCCCGTCAAAGGACATTCTCCACATGCCAAGCTGGAAGGTGCAATGAAGACTTTGGTCTTCTATATTCTTCATGGCAAATGCTTCAATACACAGGACTTCTTCATCCGCCAACTTGTTGCATCAGGCTCTGATCTTTTTGGCTTGAAGTTCTACGCTCCATGGATAATGCGGCTGATCAAACTTCACTCCGCTATCTCATATCAGCCATCTGCTCGCAATCATCGGATCTTTCTGCCTGATGTGGATATGTCTATTGAAGCCATTTATCCTGAGCCTGCCAAGGAACCTCTAAGTCTTCAGAATGCGGAGCATCAAAGTTTTTCTCAGAACATTGAAGGAGTTGAAGCAGTCACTCGTGTGTATCCTTTGGCTGGAACTACACGTGCACCACATCCTGCTCTCACTAAAGCCACCGATAGCACAATTGCCCAATGACCCAAGAAGCGCACTCGTGTTCTCAATGACCGAGAGCTTCTTGTGGCTCTTCATCAGAAATAGGATAGGCATCATGACTGGCTAAAGCGCCAAATGCAAAGCCTCTTGGTGGATGTTAACCGCATTCACAATCTTGCCACCAATAATGCCTTTGTTGCACACGAAACCTCTCGACGCACCTGGAAAGGGCTGACGCTAATGTGCTCTGAAGATGATCTTCAAGATGATGGCTTCTCTGAACGCTTCAAGTTTGACTCCACACCTCCTCGAAGGGCAGTGCTGCGACGAACTCCATCTCTTGAAGACTCTGAGTTCTCTTCCTCTGCTGCAACTGTGAATGCCAGAGTGATCGAGGATGAAGACGATGCTACTTCACCGCCACCTCCTTCAGCACGCTTCGACACTGCTCCAAGTTCTTCTGCACCGCCGAACATCACCGACGACCCTGCTGCTTCACCTACTCTTCATGGAAACGAGTAGATGCTCTATGTCTTCAAACCTTTTTGGTCCTTAGTGACAAAAGGGGGAGAAGCATATGAGTTTGATAGTCTTCAAGCGGGTCCATATGGGCGGGTGCTTTATATTTTTCTTCGTGTTTACAACTCTCGTTTTGATACATTTGGTTCTTTGAGTTGTAACACTTAAACTCGATGGTCGTCTGCTACTTATTTGCCACGTTGTGATGCGATGATAAATTCCGCATGTGCGACGATAAATTCCGCACTTAGATCATTTTGCAGACGTCCATTTTCCATTATGCATGTCATTATCTTCAAATACCTTCACATGCATAGTGGATTGTCATCATAAGTTGAAGAGGATCTCCACAGGCACAACCTGCCATGTGCATTTGCATTCCAAAAGCAAATTACTTATATGCACATCTTCAGGGGGAGCCCTCACAGCTTATGAAGACAATTCCCTATCCTCTTACAATTTCACATATTATATTCCCCGTTGAAAACTTCAACTAGTTTGTCATCAATCACCAAAAAGGGGGAGATTGTAAGTGCATCTAGTGCCACCCCTAGTTGGTTTTGGAGTATTGACGACAAACTTAGTTGAGGGACTAATGTGTTTGTGAGAATTGCAGGATAACACAGGTAGAAGTCCCTCATTGATTCGGTTTTCCTACCAGAGATGACCCCTAAAAATGTATGAAGACATTGATGTGAAAGGTGGTTTATGAAGATATTCTCATTGAAGACTATGACAAGAGAAGACATCGCATGAAGCCTATGGAGCTCGAAGACTTAGATCTTTCGTAGTTCTGTTTCTTCTTTGTTGAGTCATAGGAACCACCGTACTGTTAAGTGGGGTCCAAGAGAACCAGTCAGAATGACTGAAGTGATGCTTAACCAAAACCTATGTCTTCGAGTGAAGACTATGAGAGCAAATCTTGTCCAGAGTCGGACAAGTCAGCTTTACTTGTAGCCCAAGTAAAGTTGCCGTGTGAGTTTGAAATCTGACCGTTGGAACACGTGTCAGTTCCTTAGTGACCCAGGGTCATTTCGGACAAATCAGGTCGGGTTGCCTAGTGGCTATAAATAGCCCACCCCTACAACCATAAACGGTTGGCTGCTCAGATTCAGAGTACGACTTTTGTCGTTTGAGAGCAACCCACCTCGAAGCCTTTGAGAGAGAATTCCTTGCGAGGATAAAGCCCTAACCACCCAGAGCCAAAGAGAATTAGGCATCACTTAAGTCTTCTTGTCTGTGTGATCTGAAGACTTATTACACTTGAGGACTGTGCATCCTCCAGCCGGTTAGGCGTCGCGTTCTGAGCATCCAAGAGACATTGTGGATTGCCGGTGAATGAAGTCTGTGAAGGTTTGGGAATCTACCTTGAAGACTTACCAGAGTGATTGGGCGAGGTCTGTGTGACCTTAGCTCAAGGGGAATACGGTAAGGACTGGGTGTCCTGAGCTGCGTGTTCAGGACTGGGTGTCCGGGACTGTGTGTCCTAAGGTTTAAATACCTAGCCGCCCTAACCAGACGTACAGTTGTCACAGCAACTGGAACTGGTCCAACAAATCATTGTCTTCAACGAGTCACTGGTTTCATCTTCCCTTCCCTTTACTTACTGTTGGTCCTTGTGAAGTCATTGTATGATTGCACTATCTTTTGTGTTCACTGAGTGACTGCGTGTTCTGTTTGGCTTCATAATATCTTCCTACCTGATCCTTACTACATTGCTGCTATTAGTCATTGTGGTTTCACTCCATTGAATACTTGACTATGGTTTTGCCTAGTGTAGTCTACCTTCCGCTGCATGGTAATAGGTTTATTTCTATCGTTTGTCTTCTAAACTTCCACATTTTGAAGACTTTCATAAAAATCGCCTATTCACCCCCCTCTAGTCGATATAACGCACTTTCACATTTTATAAGGAGACATACACATAGGATTTTTATATGCTGTTCGATAAGCCCAAAGTGCATCATCTAATTTCTTAGACCAATTCTTTAGGGAACTATTAACACTTTTTTGTAATATCCACTTTGTTTCTCTATTTGCTAAGTTCAACTTGACCACTAGATTGAGGATGATAGGGTGATGCAATTCTATGGTTAACATCGTATTTAGCAAGCATTTTACGGAAAGCACCATGAATAAAATGTGAACCACCATCAGTCATTAAATATCTATGGACTCCAAACCTTGGGAAAATAACTTCTTTAAGAATTTTAATGGAAGTGTTATGATCAGCACTACTGGTTGGAATAGCTTCTACCCACTTAGTGAAATAATCAACAACAACCAAAATATGACTATACCCATTAGAGGAAGGAAAAGATCCCATATAATCAAAACCCCAAACATAAAATGGTTCAACATCAAGTGAATAATTCATAGGAATTTATTGACTCTTACCGATATTACCAATTCGGTGACATTCATCACAAGATAAAACAAACTTACGGGCATCCTTGAAGAGAGTAGGCCAATAAAAACCAGATTGCAATACCTTGTGAGCAGTTCTATCTCCCACATGATGCCCTCTGTAAGCTTCAGAGTGACATTTCCGTAGGATTTGTTCATGTTCATGCTCAGGTACACAACGTCTAATAATATCATCTACTCCTTCTTTATAAAGATGTGGGTCATCCCAAAAGTAATGTCTTAAATCATATAAGAATTTTTTTCTTTTGTTGGTATGTGAAACTAGGTGGTATGTATTTAGCAACAATATAATTAGCATAGTCAGCATACCAAGGAGTGTTATGAGAGACATTTATTGCAGCTAATTGTTCATCAGGAAAGCTATCATTAATAGGTTGTGGGTCATCAAGAATATTTTCTAACCTAGACAAGTTATCAGCTACGGGTTTCTCAGCTCCTTTCCTATCAGTGATATGTAAATCAAATTTTTGTAGCAAGAGAATCCATCTAATGAGTCTAGGTTTAGCATCTTTCTTTTCCATAAGGTATTTTATTGCAGCACGATCAGTGTGAACAATTACTTTGGAATCAACAATGTAGGATCTTAACTTATCACAAGCAAACATGACTGCTAAAAATTCTTTTTCAGTGGTACGTAGCATAATTTCTTTGGGCACTGTCGTGGATTTGTCACGGCAGATGCCCCAGTGAAAGGACTTAGATGTGGAGCCATCGCAACTAGGTTAGCTTGAAGGGGTTGAACAGGACAAAGGATAGAGAGAGTTTACCCACGTTCGGCCCCTCACAACGAGGTAAAAGCCTACGTCCCGCTTCTAGTTGTATTGCTTGAGTCTCGATTACAAGGGAGTGAATACGCTTGACCTAGTTCTCGATTGCTTGTTTCTTGAGTTAACCCACCGTCGGGTCTCACCTTTATATACACAGGCAGAGACCCGGAGGCTTACAGAGTCCCGGCTGGCTCACTCAATGTAACCGGCTCGGTTTCTAACTAATTATGAATTACAGAACAAGTCTTCATACGGCGGTTCACAGGCCCAGGTCTTGGGACTTTACCAGGCCTGCCTCCAAGAGTCGTCGTCTTCATACTTCTCCTTGGGCCTCCTTGGACCTTCTTCATGTTAAGACACCAACGGTGTAACCTGGCCCCTCCTAGGCGGATCACACCTAGGAGATATATCCCCAACATTAGGCCCCTAGTTGATTTGAACTTCTTCATATCAATCTCCACTATTTAACTTAGCTGAATGTATCAGTGTCGAATCTTCATCAGACCAATATAACCCGCCATGACACCACATAAGCAGAAATATTGTAACTCTCCATGACGTCAGGTGCATTGATTCCGCACAAAGCCCAAGATATCTCAACGGATCTTTATCTTAATGGACCTCCCGAGAATCGAGGCACTTGCATCGTTTAACATAATCATTTTGCCTCCTTCATTTCCACGCATGCCATTCTTTCACCTCCTTATAAATAGGGACAAGGGGTCATCTTCTTCACTTTTTACACCTACCTCTTCCTCTTCTTCTCCTTCCTCACGACGCCACTGCGACCCGAGCTCCGCCGTCGACTTCCTTCATCAACGACATTGTCACCGGCTGCTGCATCAACCTGAGCGGACTAGAGAAATGCGGCGCACCTCTGCTCTCCATCTCCACTGCCAGGTACTGCTTCCTAGCCTTTCATATCTGCATTAGATCACCAACCTTTCGCGAGTTCGTCGGCGTTCATCGAATTTCATCATAGTTGCTTCGTTTAGGCTTCGCTCAATCCCCAAACGGCACAGGAGTGGCGTAATATCAGTTGGTAACATCCACTTGTATCCATAGACAAGTTCCTTTTTGTTTCAGATTCAACCTCAATGCAGTAGTTCGTCCTCTGTATATTAGGTTTAATAATTTCCATCTATTTTTCAAACAACCGTAGATCTGAAATCACAGGCAGAATCTGTGAAACTTGTTTGCCTAGCACTTAGTGAAATTTTATTCAATTCCTAGCTCTGTAACCATCTGCCTGACCACTGTTGGTATGGGCGGCTCAAAGAATACCTTGTAACCCACCAAGTGCTAACCGGCTTATACATGAATTATTAAACCGCTAGCATTACCCTTAGTTTAACATTTGTCCGACTGTGCCTTGCTGACTTAATCGCGCCCTTAATTTTCTTCTTTCTCAGCAATTGATTCTTCATAATAAACCTACCTTCTTTCACCATCGGGCGGCTTATCACCACAAACCTGACCCGCCATGATTTCCATTTTAGGTTTTCACCTGATCAAAATGACTAAGACCGTCACCTCCTGCGACTGGGTCATTTCCAATGTCACAAAACGGACTCTCCAAGAGTTTGTTGCCATGGGCGTTTTACCATCTAAGGATGTCATCCATTGGCGGGTTCCAGGGGCTGAGCTTCCACCTCAACCAAAGGAAGGAGAAGTTATAGTTTTCTCTGATCATATGCTCCGAGGCTTCTCACCGCTCGGCTCAAAATTCTTCTGTGACATCCTAAATTTCTATCAGCTTCACCCTCAATACACCGGACCCAATTCAGTCTCCAACATCTGCAATTTTCAAGTCTTTTGTGAAGTATACCTTCAAGTGGAGCCCAGTGTTGACCTCTTCAGGGAATATTATTATTTGAACTGCCACATAGAGATGACAGATGGGCCTAGTCTTGAACTGGGTGGAATTTATATCCAAAGATGAAGAGATGCCAGCTTTCCTTCAGCTGCGCTTCCTAGTCACCCCAAAGACTGGAACCAGACTTGGTTTTATTGCCAAGACACCTCTTCGGCGGGGAGAATCCTCTGCCAGGTTTCCGTATCCACCGGCTCAACCCAAGGCACCCACTCCCAAACCGGATCAGCTCTGCTGAACGAGCCAAATATGGACCCACTTTTACCAAGATAAGATCCTTCATGGAAAATGGCTTGACCGGTGTTGATCTAGTTCGGTGCTGGGTTAGTTGGAGGACCTTGCCTTTAAGCTGCTGCCTCGGCTTAATGTGCACATACACAGGCAATGTGAATGACCCCTTGCGGTACAACTCAACATGCCTTAAAGAAAAGGATCTCAATGAAATGACCAAGTCTTTACTTGGAGAAACTCTAGAAAATTGCAGCAAAATGGGGCTGGGCCCCTTCTGTACTCTTAACCCGGCTCCAGATGTAAGTTATTGAAGCCCTTTTTACTTTATTCATTACTCTCATATGATGCACTTGCCTCATTATCTTGCTCTCTTCAGGCTGACTCTCCCTTTTGGAACAAGAAGCTTCAATATAAGCCGGCCAAAAAGGCCAGGGAAGGACCAAAGCTCCCAAGAAACCCACCAAGAAGAAAATAGATGCAACAGATCAATTTACTCTAGATGATGAGTCGGAGGTAGAACTTGACTCCCTTGGCTCCTTTTTTTGTACATCTTATTGACTCTGACCCCTCTCAGGATGACGCAGAGACCAGCCAGGCAAATGCTACAAAGCACTACAAAAAAAATACACTTCCGTGATGATACGTGTTTGTCACAGTAGGTCGCGTTTTTTGTCATGCATGTACATCCATGACAAATTTATGACAAAATCAAGATAGTCATACCTGTGTTGTCGTAGAAGTGTTCCATGACATTACCAAAATTATCATCACGGAAGTGTCCACTTCCATGACGATAAATCGCGCGCCACAGAAGTGCTTTCGTCAAGGGTGACCGACACGTGGCATCCACCGTAACGGAATGCCGTTAAGCTATCGGGTCGGGTTTTGGATCCGATAACCCGCTAACAGCCCCGACCAATGGGAAATTTCCACGTGTAAAATTCTTATTGGCCAGACGAAACATGTGTCAGCTCGTCAGTGGGTTAGATGGGCGCCTATGATACGTCGACACGTGGCATGGCCCAACAGAGGCCCATTCCTGTGAAAAGGCCGGCCTGTTTGACTTGGTCAAAAGGTGGCGGGCTGGCCCATGTAAAGCCTGTTAACGACCTGTTCACATATAGCCCATTTACAGCCCGCTAACCCAAGGCCCGTTACACCCTATCCGAATTAGGCCCAGTAGCGTCATCTGGGCCACCCAATATGATTCCAACCCGTTTTCACTTCTGGCCCATGTATGGCCCATGACGTCTTTCGGCCCATATGAGGCCCTATGTAACTCTTGGCCTATTAACGGCCCGTGGTGAAACTGGCCCGTAATGAACAGTGTATCACTTTACACCCATTAACGGCCAGTGGTGAAATTGGCCCGTAATGAACAGTGTATCACTTTATACCCATTAATGGCCCATTATTCCGGTGGGCCGTTTCCAGCCCATGTTATCTTTCGGCCTTCTCAGAGCCCATTTATTCTTGGGCTCATTTCCAGCATTCGTTTACTTACGGCCCGTTACTGTCATTTTCTGCTTGTGGGCCAAATTCAGCCCGTGGTTACAGTCGGCCCGTTTGTGGTCCATTAATACATTGGGCCGTTAACATAGCGTCATCAAATACGGCCAATTAACGATGGCCCATTATGGTCGGCCCATGAACGGACGATTCCAACTCTAGCCCGTTTACGGCCATAATGCGGCCTATTATCGGCCCATGTTTGGCCATCGATCATACTGCACGTATAAGGCCCATTGATGATACGGCCCGTAGAAGGCCCATTGTTTCTACGGCCCGTAGAAGGCCCATTGTTTCTACGACCCGTAGAAGGCCCACTGTTTCTACGGCCCGTAGGACGCCCAATGTCACTATAGTAAATATTAGCCCATGGTTAGTGTGGCCTAGTTTTAAAAAATAGGTTATTGCAGCCACTAGCAAACCGCGGAAAAAGAACTGCAATGACTAGATGCAAACAAATAAACAAGACAACAAGGAAATAAATAAGCAAGCAACTTACGCTAGGCTATCACGGCTATCACACATATTACATCCATTGGGCATCAAAGTTCGCCACCAGTGCAAATAAACGCGCCGACAAAAGAATATACAAAACTGAGAGCATTTCAGAAGGCACTAGGCCTGGCCAGGTCGGGCCCCCCCAAACAGCTGAAGAAGCTGAGTAGACCTCAGTTGTGTCAATGATAGATGCATCAACACTAGATTTAAGGCATGATGGTGCGCACGGCAGTCCTGTGACATCTTCATTGCATCTTTGACTTCAAGTCAGAGCTGAGCTGAAGCAAGCCTTTCCGCTTTAAGTTGAGACTAAAGAAGTCGAACTGATTGAGGCAGCGACTGCACAGAGGTTGTCTCACACCTGCTGGTGAGTAGCTTCAACTCACTGTCTTCATCAAGACAGGACCTTGGGGTCATCTCGCTGTCCTCAAGATGGTTTGTCTCACTATCTTCCCTAAAGTTCTGCCTGGCGTAAGAGATACGAGTCTGAAAGAGAAACAAGGAGACACGTAACATGTTTCACAATTATATAAGCAAATAAATGGATCTGTTCTGCATAAGGAACATGTTTTTACAACTAGAATTTGAAACTGGTAGTTGTTGCAAACATCCAATCAGATGTAAACAACAAAGCAAACAACAGTGGAGGAAATCATGCCTATCCAAATCTATACTAGAACAAAGTTTGAAGGCTTGAGAAGGATGAACTTACATTACATGTTAACACGGGCTGGACAAATCCCTTCTCCATGTTGATGGAAGGATAATTCAATAAATTCCCCAAAGAAAATTCTTTATAAGCGTTGCCATTATTCTACATTTTTCAAAGAGTAAATGTAGATCAAATAATATTGGAAGAAACAGAGGATAATGAAGCTCAGGTGCAGACTGATGATACATAATCAAATAGCAATTAATTAAGTACAACGTTAGAAGGCAAAAGGGACAGAGGTACTGACAAGAGCAATGCAGAGCCCATTATTGTTTTGAGATCGTATGATCCTTTGAGCAAGGAGATTCATCTGAAATTAGTTTTCATACAAGAGAGAAGGTAAGGCACAAGCAGAAATTTAGGAGTTCAGATTTTGAATTGATATCATAGACAATACCTGACGCGGGGCTCCCAACAGTTCTAATAGGGGTTTGGCCACTGGAGTAGGGGTAAAGTGTGGTATAGTTGGGCCTGTGTTTTCTGTGGCTGCTGATCTATCTGATTTAACAGGTATCACTACCTTTTACAAATACCTAGTTTGTACTCCTTGACGACCTACACTCACCCTCTTCCTTTTGGACACCTATTACGAAAGAACAACATTTGACTGAAAAAACATAATGTGATGACACATGGAATAGGTACAGAAAATGGATAGGTATGGCATATACTCATATATGATGCTTAAACTAAGAAGATGGTGTAACAAAGTAGAAGTAATGCAAGAGGTCAGAAGCAAAATATGTGCGACCAATACAACTTTGCAAAGTTAGAGCAAGCACCTTGATGGGTGAATAAGATAGGCCATCCTCCACCATGCCAAGTTTGTTAGGCAATGGATCATTCCGCAATATTCCTCTCATGCGGCCATTCTCATATTCATTTTGATAATGTTCAATATCTGACATGCATGAAAACATAAAAACAAGTGAGATTTTCTTTGTAGTGCAGAAGTGATTCTAATCCAATACTGCCTCCCTGTAAACCCCTTTGTGCTATCTCTGCAATTCTTTTAAAAGATGCCATGCATGCTGTAATTTGTTGTGTGCATTAATATAATGTGGCCTACTACTCAAAATATGAGAGCTCCAGAAGTGATGACACTTCGCAGATGATAGCTTCAACATATAGTAAAGAAGAACAAGTCGACCCGACCTGACAGATTCAAAATATACTAAGGGAGAACAACTCGACCTGACCAGTCGACCGCAAGAGAAGAGTATCATCTTAAAGAAGAGCAGAAGAGCAAGCAGATTGAAGATATTACAAGTCTTTTAATACAATGTCGGTTGGCCACCCATGATACCAGAGCGCACAGAGAAATACTATTCTTTCCGGTCTCTCCATATGTGGCTCACATGCATTTCAAAACTAAAGTAGGAACATTTAGCTAACCAATTGAACATCTCTTAGTTTTACTAATATCAACAATAATATAAGATATGAATTTGTACAACTAAGCTTGTTTAGCTCGATGGGTGGAGCAGTGCTATTACGACACGAACCACGTAGGCTGATTGTGGTCATCATAAAATGGGGAAAACATAAGCATGATGAGTACAGTGTTGACCGTGGCAGTGGGATGGCAGATCTGAAGCTGCAAACCGCGCAAAGGGTAGTTAGCAACCAATGTTTTCTTTGAAAAAAGAACTAAGATTTTTTATGGACAAGAAAGTACGGTCAACAAGTGACAAAGAAATGCAATTATGCTGTATCTCTATATGTCGCGACATGCATTTGGAAACTCAAGTGGGACCTTTAGCTAACCAATTTAATGTGTCGGTTAACTAATATCAGTATCATATCACAATCACATTTGAACAACTAAGCTTTCGAATTCTGAGTGTTGTGTTGTTTAGCTTGAAGGGTGGAGTAATGCTACTACGACAGAAAGCACCTACGCAGATCATAGTAGAGTAGATAAAAGGGGAAAACCCTAATCATCAAGAGAAAAAACAGGAAAGTGGAATTAGCTGGACCAGTGGGTGGCGCAAATGCTTTTCGAAATGAATATAGGAACATTAGGTGACCAAATAAATGTTCTCTGTTTTAGTGATATGAGCATCATATCAGATTTGTATTTCAACACGTAAGCTTTGGGTTGAGGTCTTGAGGAGCAGTGCTAGCATGACACGAAGCACCTACGATGATGGTATTGAATATAAAGGGGGGAAACCATAAGCTTTACGAGTATAGTGCCCGTGCCATGGCGGATCTGAAGGTGCAAACCTGACAAAGCTACTTCGCAACCAATATTTGCTTTCAACTAGCCACTACAATTTTGTACGGACGAGAAAAGTATAGTAAACAAATTACGATCTATTTTCCGGGTGAGATTAATAACTTAAGCACATATGGAAGAGTACCACCTCTCTTGCGACACTGTGTAGGCCTATGCTGATACGTTGAGGGTGCTGCGGGTGCGATGGCTGTCGGCGACGGGGAAGAAGACTTTAGACGGCAGACGGTCGGGTCGGGGGATATATCCTGTTGCCGTGGACGAGGCGGTTGTAGGAGCGCCAACGGCAAGGTGGACGACGGCGCCGATGAAGCGACAGGAGGCGATGAAAGGATCCTAGTGAGACGTCCATCTCTTGCAGTGGATGATGGGGTAGGGGTAGCGGCTCCGGCAAGGTGGAGGATGGGGTGGCAGACGGAGGAGGTTGTCCACAGTGCGGAGGTTGTCGTGCCGCCAACGGTGTATGAATGGGGAAATGGAGGGAGGGATCTCAAACTTTGGGACGCGCTTCTCTGAAATGGGGGAAAGTTACGAACTTATCCCCCGTTTAAAATTTTGGACATCGCGTCGGTTGGGGATAGGACGGTAATCTCGCATCTCCCAAATATTTGCCGGTAACTATTTCGGGCGAGGATAGGGTGTTTTGCCGCCCACGGTTGGTGCCCACGGTGTATGAACGGGGCTGACAGGTAGGGCGGTTGTGTCACATCTGATGGAAGTTACACATCTGCCCCTATTCAAAATATTAGCCTACATCGATTTCGGGCGAGGAGAGGGTGTTTTGCCGCCCACGATTGGCGCCCATGGTGTATGAACGGGGATGACAGGTAGGGCGGTTGTGTCATGTCTGATGGAAGTTACACATCAGCCCCTATTTAAAATATAAGCCTACATCGATTTCGGACGAGGAGAGTTTGTTTTGCCGCCCACCGTGTATGAATGAAGAAATGGAGGAAGAGACACATGTCTTTTGGACGAGCTTGAATCAAATGTGTTTTGCCACCCATGTTTGGCGCCCACCGTGTCTGAATGGGCTCAGAGGCTGTCGTGTCACGTCTGATTGAAGTTACTAGTCTACCCCTATCGACAGCAGTGTAAATCCTGTCGATAAGGATGTCAAGTGTCAGGGGTAGACAGTAATTTCCATCTCGCAAACACTTGTTTCGAGCAGCCCACAAATTATAGTGGGTGTTTAGCCGCTTTGTTCAAAACTTGGGAGAATTAGCATTCATGTTTGCCCTGGGACCTGGCAAACTAAATTCAAATCCAATTTGTATTCGATTACAAATATCCACAGATAATTATACGTTTTGTTATTTATTTCTTCAAAACCACAACAAAGATTTATTCCACCTTTATATATGATTATGATTTAGAAATGCTGTGATCTTTGAATTTAGTAGGTTGGATACACTCTGAGTCAAACAGTTATTTCATCCAATACAATATGCTCACACGACAAATAGTTCACCTTATGTCAATCATACAAGTACATTCATACAAGTACATTACAACACATGGACAACATAGGGGGCCTTGCAACATAATCCATTCAAAGACATGACACAACATGCAAGTACAATAATCTAATGAAAATTTCAACTGGTATCTAAAGAAGAACCGAGATTATCTTGGGCTTCAAATAGCAGAAACAGCAGGACCTCCTCCGTCTTCAAATGCAACATTCTTACTTCCTCCAATTCTTGGGTTGCTTGCATAATGTGTGCCGCTAATTCCGTAATTTCCAGCCTCAAGATAAATATTACCTCATTCATGGCAGCCACACCATCTCTTTCTGCCTCTAGTAGAGCCTCAAGCACTATAATATTTGTGCTCAGACTGCTCTCTGGTGGTGTTGCCTCTGAACTGCTACCATCTGGTAACATGGATGGCGCACTGCTTTCACAAATAGATTCTGGGGTTGTACATTGTGTCCTAGTGTGAACGGCATCCTGAAAGGTTTTGGTGGACATCAGTAAGAGATAGTTATCGTATGATCCAGGCAGTAAGCTTACATGGTAAACGACAGACGAATTATTGCCGAGCATGGCAAACTATATTTAAATGGTTCAAAGCAGCATCAGCCGAAAAGAAATTAAAATGGTAAGATGAAACTAGGGATGTAAGTGACAAATAAACGAAATCCGCCAGTCCCATCTAGTTAGTTTTTGCTACCTCCCTAGTTCATTTTCCTAAAAAAACAAAAACTCTTTTGAACTATCATACCACTAGTGGACTTTAATCGGGATTAAACCGGACCCAGTTGACATCCCTAGTTGAAAGGGAGTGTACAACCCTATATTTAAGTTGCCAAGGCACCTAAGCAGTTGAAATAATCTGAGAAAGCACTTAACAGTGTGGCCTCATATAAACTACGAAGACAGTCTTGTGATGAAGTTGAGAGGAAAAGTTAAGGACTCAAATGAAATAGGCATGCATTTCTTTACGATAGTACAGCAGGCACTGATGACATATTGGCCAACTCAGGTATAGCGTAACAACAAATAAGCATTCGAATCAAGCAATACAGCAAAGCAGACAACTGAACTATTTGTAATTCTGTAGGATTACACGTTGAGGGCACAAGCCAAGAAAGCAGCCCACTCGCATTACATTTCACATGTACTAAAACACACTGGCTTACCATATGTTCTTGTGAAGCCTAGCTGCTGTTGCAATGTTCTTTGAAGATATCGTAGCATCACGTGGTTGCAAATCTAGTTGTTGTAGTTTATTCTGCACCATCTATTTAGGTAAAATTAATTTTAATCGCATGCACTGGTCCGAATTGATCATCAATGGTTCATCTAAACTAATGAAAGAAGGGTGTGTGCATACACGACAATACTCCCTCTGATTCTTTTTACTTTGCGTATAACTTTTTCTCAGTTTTCTCGTATTAGTCTGCGCGTTGTCGATTCCTAGCGCTGGTTTCCTTTTGTGCCCCGCCCCATCCGCCTCTGCCCTAATTAATTGGCAAATTAGTCCAGAAAAATTAAACCAGTGCCCTCCTTGGTATGCGGGTCAAGAGTTATGCGCAGAGTAAATAGAATCAGAGGGAGTATATCTGCTTTCCTCTATTTTTATGCTTGTTCGAGGTGCCAGCCCCAAAAGAACAAATATTTTGCTTGATGGGGTTGGCAGCTCCATAATTAATAGAAGCATCAAATTAGTCATGAAACTTGGGAAGATCAAGAACACACAAACAAGTAATGAACAGATGCTCGGAGCAGCGATGTAATAGCTAGCATCAGAAAATGTAGGGTAAAACGAACAAAAAGCAGCGGAACCACATGCTAGTTTGCTGATGTGTAATTAAGCATAAAGAACATTAAGCAGTCTGATGGAACCAACAGGTGGCATCAGAACAAAACTAAAGCATATTAACTATATGTGCACTGGTATGTAATTTAGCACATGTAACATGTTCACTGCCAGAAGTATGGCCCTACAGGTGCAAGCAGAATATCGCGTCTCATGAAAAACTGAATGATGCCCTGAAGAAATTCAAAGGTGCGGTGCTTATGCTAGGAAAGTGAACGTAGGCGCCGACCGTTGGATAATAGTACCTGATTCTCGGCGGCGTATGGGTATCATTGTCATACTTGATAGCTATGGATCATCGTTGGTGCTCGTGTTGCGGTTGAGTTTGGGCCGGCTGTCGCCGTCGCTGAAGCGGCTCCGGTGCTACGGTTGCGGCGCCTGTCGACATACAAGAAAGCTCATCTGTGGTAAGTGAACAGTTGCACGATAAAGAGAAAAACCGAAGGAGTACAAATCAAAATAACCTGATGAGGCTGCGGCGTCGGTAAAGCAGGGCCGGTGGAGTTGAATATGGCGTCCGTGGAGCGGGTCTGGTGCAGTGGACGAAGGCTTCGGCGTGCGCGTTGTACAGTACTTCTGGTGAGGCGGATCTGTTGCGGCGGACGAGGGCTTGTATGAAGGGCCAGCGAAGGGGCGGACGAGGGAGCCAGTGAAGGGCCTACGCTGTGGTGGACGAGGGCGCCGGTTAAGCAGATCCGGTGCGGTGGACCACTATGGCGGTCAAGGAGATCTGGAGTGGTGGACAAGCCAATCGCTGAAGCAGCTCCGGTGAAGTGGTGAGTTGGCAGTTGGGGGTTCCAAGGTGCGGAAGGTAGATCCGGCGGGGTGTGAGGTCCACCGCTGCGGCGGAGGACTAGATTCGGTGGCTTGCCGGGGTGGGGGGGGGGTCGAGGAGGGGAGGGGGAGGGGCTCTGGGGAAGAATGTTGGGGGCAAAGAGGGGAAAACAATGGAGTTACCAAAGCAGCCCTTTTCCGTTCATGTGGCAGGGGTAAAACAGGAATATTGCAAGGCTAAACTTTCGGGCGCGTGATATTTCGATGTGAGCGGGAAGTTTGAAAGCTTTTGACGCCTAAAATTATAAGTATTCTACTCTCGTACGGCCGACTATGATATCATGGCCGACAATTTGTTTGTTTTGCACGCAAAAAAATGTGCAAGTTCTGAAAATCAATGTCTCCAACTCGAAACTTAGATTGTCCATTCAATTCAAATATGGATCATTGAGCTACTACAAGCAAATACCATCATACGGTCCAATTCAAATGAAATTCCAAATGTGTTTATCCTAAATATGATGACAAAAGCAAAAATGTGTGTGTGTATGAATAAAGTGGATGATTATAAAGTTTGAACATGCCCGTATGTGTATATCTCTAGGTTTGATATATGAATTTGAAATCACGAAATCCCGGCTTAAAAAATGTACCTCCGTTTAAATGAATTACAAAAGCTAATGATGGAGTCGAATTCCAAAATTCCAATCGTAGGTTTGTAATTCTGGTACATCAAGGTATATCACGCATGTTGAAAAGTATCGTTATCTCATGGTACAAACTGTGAAACAAATTGATCAACCATGAGTGCACAATATCTCAATTACACTAAAGTCCCTCAAATATAGACACCTCACTCTTTATCTGAAGTCAACCCCCCACCACATACACACACACACAGAAGTCGTTCTCTCCCCCAAACACCAACACACGAGCACATTAACACCCCTCTCTCTTGTAAAGTCCGGACCCCAACATAGGTCTCTATCACTTTGTCTCTCGGGCATGCACACATCTCTTCCCTCACTCTCTAGGTCTCCCGCTATCTCTCTTACCCAAGCACACACACTATGTAGAGTGTATATTTCCCATACACACAAAACGTCGCCCCCAAACGTCTATTCCCTAGTTATGTGGTTCTCGCGCACTCACCTCACACACCACCCCACTGCAAACAAGCACACTTTGTCTCCTTGTGCACCACTCTCCTCTTTCTATCTCTCCCACATGCGGACCCACCCTAGCTCCTTCCCTGTATACATATACGTTGTGACTCTTTGCATAGCTCCCTAATGTATAATCGTTCTCGATTTCGCACATTGTTCTCTACACCATCTATTCTAGATCTCTCATGAAGTCCCTATCACACACACGATGACTCGCTTCCCTTGCGTCTCCGTTCATAGGCCAATTTCGGACAACATCAACATTGTCTCCCTATCTATACGCCATTTATGGACACAAACGACCCCTCTCGCCCCCTCTCTTCCTCTCTCTCTCCCCATCGCTAGCTCTCTCTTTCTCTCGCTCTCACACCCCTCTCCCCCCCACACACACTCGATGTCTCTTCCAAATAGTCTGCTCCCCTGCCCGTAGCCGTGCTATGTCACTACTACACATGTCACACCATTCCCCCTTCCCTTATACTAGGTTTACATCATCAGTGGTCTCTCTACTCCACATACACACTCTCCCTCTCACACACAAACGCGTGCACAAACACACACAGACACACACAAACACCCATTTACCTGGATCCTCATCTCTCCTCATGTCCGCATGTGTATCTCACACACTCACTCTCTAATTATGTATATGTGTCTCCATGTTACACAACACAAAGCCCCATGTACATGTCTCTCTCTATCCTCCGCACACATAGACACAAAGAATCTGTTATCATTGCTTCAGTCTCTAACATATCACTCTCTCTCTCTCTCTCTCTCTCGCAAACACGCTCAACAAGGGTTTCCCCGTGAATAACTTACCGTCTATTCATGAACAGTCATGGCAGTACGGCGAACACGAGACGTGAAAAATAATAAATCTACACGTGCTTAGACCACCTAGTATGACTACTAGGACTAGAGCAAGCCAAAAAGAGCACCGCCGTCACCCCCTCCTTGTCGGCGACGGGAAAATCTTCATTTTACACAGTCGAGAAGTCATTGTGCTAAGGCCCCACCCCACATGCCGAGGCGTTGAATAGAATGTAGATCCTAGTTTACGGAAGAAAGTATCGATAATACATTTGTATCTCCATACTTATATTTCTTCTCTTATAAAAAACTAAGTTGGTGATGATGGTATGTGTGCCATCTTGCAATATAGACCGTCCGATCTATATCTGATGGATGGAAATTAAACTAAAAGATACCCGCACCCCTCTCCACATTTACAGACAAGGCCTTCCCTTGTTCATCCTTATCTCCAACAAACCACATTATTGAGCAATTAAGAAAGGAAGCCTCTAGAACAAACTGGCTTGGTGGCCGCTGCCGGCATTGTCAATCCCCATGCCTTCGCTCAGTTCGACCACCAACCACCACCACACCCCACTCCTCTTCACCTTATCTCATATTTCTCGAGATATCATTAGTTTTTACACATGGGATTGCTCCCGCAAGGGTCAATCACAACAAGTGTTTTATTAAAAAATGCATCTTGATGTTCCGTGCAATGCACGGATCTTGCTAGTACTCCTACACAAGACTAAGTTGGTGATGCTGGTGTGTCTGCCATCCGTCGTTTCTGACCATTAGATCTACATCTAACGGTTGTGAGGTAAGTTGTTGCCTTTTCTCACCAACATCCCACTTGTCTACCAATTTGCAGAAAAACCCATAATTAGTATCTTAAAACCAACCACATCCCTCCCTGACCTCACCAAAACAGCCCAAGGAATATATTCTAATTGAAACATAATATATCTCTAGTGACATATGTATATCAAAATTAGAGTGTTTTGTACCAAGTTTGTGAATAAGTATTATTCTAATTATGATTCGTTGCAACAGACATGAACATTACTAGTATTTCCAACCATGCATTTATTTTCCTAGCATTCCATAGTTTCAAGTTTTCCATCAAGATATTAGTCACTCATGATTGATATTTACTTTCAATCATGTACACATATGCACTATGTAACTAGCCTTGCTTATTGGCTTCCAAAGCTTAACTTTCACTCCTACTTACAATATGTAGAGTATTTAACAAAAAACTACCACTTTCAACCAGCCCTAGGAGTAATCTATTGTCCAAAAAATAGCAAAAACATACCCAAAATTTCTTAATCCACGCCAAAAACTACCTAGTACTCCTACCGATTAGGTTTGTTTAAACCCATTTATGACAGGGTTGGCCCACATGTCCGTGCTGACGAGGCAGCTTAAACCAACACATTTTGTTTGACCACTAACACGAGGGACCCACATCTGACCTTCTATCCTGTTATTCCCCCTCAAATCATTTTTTCCTGAACATTACTTCAAACAGTACTGATGCGTGTTCGTCGGTGGCGCCGGTGATGAGCGAGTTGGCCGCCGCTCCGCCGGACGGGCCAGACGCCGTGCTGGCCTCCGCATGGGTTCGCAGGCTGGCCCGAGCGTGACTCACGAGCGAGCAAGCCTCCGCGCTGGGCTTCGCTCGAGCAAGATGGCTGGCCTTAGCGTGGCGCGCGCGAGCAAGCCGCCGCGCTGCCTTGCCAATCTAGCTAGCAAACCTTGCAGACAAGCAGCTGGACGGAGCTATCTTGGCTAGCTAGCGGTCGCGAGCGCCGGACGGAGCTGGCATCCGGGCTGCCGCAACATGGGCTCCGCACCGCCAGCTGTTTTGACCTCGCCTTTTGCCGGCGGCGGTAGCTGCGTCCCATGGCCGAGGATGACTAGGTGGACGGGCCGGAGGTAGGAGGTCACTCGAGGATTTTTGTTGGTAAGAGCATGTACAATGGTTGATAAGGTAGTCTTATCTTAAGTCTGCCACGTATGCAAGTGGTAGTAGTTTCTTGGCATTTTAGTGGTTTCTTGCATTATTAGAGCAAGTACAATAGAGCTGAGTCAGCGGGTTATAAGAAATAAACTACTACTACATGTTGGCTATAAGATGGGCTGTAGATGACATGGCACTTGCTTATAGCCAGCAGCTGGCTATACTATTAACCATGCTCTTAGGGGTTTCTTGTAAGGAACAATGTACGTACTACTAGCGACAAAAGGCGATTCTAGGTTGCGTTGTACTCCAACGAGTACTAATAGTGGTCGCGGGAGTGTATACCTTGTTTTGTGGGTTCGATCCCGGCCAAATGCACGACGACCTTTTAAAAAATAGTACTACTACACATCGCTGCGAGCCAATATTTTACACGGGTAGTTTGAGTTTTGAAGTCAAACAGACGTGCGGCCCCACAATCTGGGTGCACTGGACAACCTAGCCACCTGAACGGGTTTTCCTTCCCAGCATCCCGTGGCTCGCGTGCTCGCCCTAGCCGCACCTCGCTTGCAGCTTCCAGCTAGTAGCATATTTAAACTAGCGCCTCCCAAATTAAGCCCGAGGAGCCAGAAAAGCCTGGCGGGGCATTGGGAACTATGCAATATGGCTCTGTACGTAAAGTGCTCTACTACTACTCTGTAGCTTGTGGCGTTGCATGCATGAACTTCACTCCATTATCGGCTCTACTATAAAAGAAATTCCTCTTGCCGTGTTTTTTTTGAAATGGAGGCAAAAGCTTTGCTTCATCTCATTCATAAAGAAGGAACTACTAACAAAGTTCGACGAGATCCATTACACCTCCACAAATGGAAGCGAAAAGCCTAGTCTCGCTGTATCAAATAACTCAAATGTTCTGCCCCCACAGTAACCGTCGCTGATAAACAGGCTGCTAGTGTGTGCGTGAGAGGAGCGGCTGAGTAGGCCAGCTACGTGAGAGGAGCGGCTGAATAGAGCACCGAGAGTACCCACTAGGCCACTATATAGGTGTACTTCCCCTGCATTGATAGTACAGCGATGGTTCTAGAGAACAGTAGTACCCTCCACTTCCAACTGTAGCTCCTTGGCCCTGAGATTCAAGAGTTCAAAACTGGTGCACTATACAAGACTAGACTAGAAGTACAGTACATCACACTACTAGTTGAGAAAAGTAGTACTAGTACTGCTACAGTACGAGTACGTACTCCTCGGTCACATAATGTACAACGTTTTTTGACACTAGTTGGCGTGTACAAAAAATGGCAAAAACATACCCAAAATTTCTTAATCCACGCCAAAAACAACTACCTAGTGCCAAAAATTTCTTACTAGTGCTATTATTTACAGTATAATGCAATCCCATAACGTTCCATAATGCTAGTACTAGTACTCCATGGTACCAAAAACTACTACCTAGTGCCAAAAATTTCTTACTAGTGCTATTATTTAGAGTAGTAAATAATAGCCTCACCCCTTCGCTGAGGAACGATCTACAGTTGGAAGGGACGAGGCCATGCGGTTACTACGCTCTTATCTCCTCCTCGCCAGTTCCCCTCCCCCCGAAGAGAAGGCAGTTCGTCGCTGCTCCCATGGATTCGCCAGGCGGTTCTCCTCCTCGTCGGGGCTGGGAGACCTTGGACGACGATTCTCTGGGAGAAATCGCACACCGCCCCGATGTCCTCACCGCCGCAAGACCCGGTGCTTCCTACACCAACTTTTTCAAGACGCTGCTTAAACATGCTTGGGAAAAGGCCATGCTTGTTGGTCTTCCATGCGTCCTCGAGGAGAAGGTTCTTCTATGGGACAATTCTTCAAACAGTCCACCGCTCCCTGGCCATGGTTGCACGTTGACTCCGCTGGATTTGACAACGTTGAGAGGTAGTCGGATTTTTTCTGATGAGCAGGTTAGTAATGGAGTTTGATCATGTAGTACTTAGTTATTCCATTTCCATCCCGTAATTTCTCCGCTGCCCACCGTCTTATATATAGGTCTGGGTCGGTGCCAACAAAGGTTGGCTTGCATACCTCTGGCCGGATACCACCATGATTTTGCACAACATCCACAGCAGTGCGGCCATTCCGGTAGACCCCTTCTCCACCATTGGGATCGGCCTTCCGGACTGGCTGGGCAAGAATACGTATGATGATGCCTACATGAGATTGAAGAAGATAGCAATTTGTGGACCCGCCGACAAAGCGACACGGCTACGACGATTACTATCTCATCGCGATGTTTGACATAAGGATTGCCATCAATGCAGGAGGCAGTAACGGCACAGGCTGGCGCATGTTGGCGGCGGCAGATTTGTACCCCTACACGTTCGAAGACGCCATGCGCCATCTAGGACGCATCTTTGCGGTGACAAGCCAGGGGACTTGTTTCATCTGGTTGACATCCTACGGTACGGGAGATTACAAACAGAATGCACAAACCATCATTTGCATCCCTAATGGTACTCCATTATTTTGCAGGGACCAGTCATCCCCCGATCAAAATAAGATCGCCGATCCTGGATGTGCATTTGCATCCGTGATTCGGTCTAACCTGGAACCTTGTAGCTGACTTTGGCATATTGAGATCAACTATCTTAGCAGTCGTTACCCATGGTACCCCTGATGTGCAACATGGTCACATAATCTACCACGATCGGACCATCACCATCTACCCAGGTATTCCATTTTTAACCCTCTCGCCTTCCCTTTCATTGTTGTACTAGTAGTATACTTTGTAGTACTAGTAGGAGTACTTTTTACCTTGGAGGACGCGCATAGCTAGCTAGGCCCTTGAAGACTTGAACTCACTAGCTGCCACCATTTTTGTTTTTCCATGTCTTACTATCTCATCCATGTAGCCAAGAGTGGCTATATATAATAAGCCGGTTATTTTACTTCCTGTATACCGGAGTAGTACTATTTGCTACACAGTATTACTGACCGCCACATTTGAGCACGACATTATTATGCATGGACCTTGACTATGTACGTCACCATGTGTCCAGATCTGGGATGCCGCGTGTACCAGATGAACGGCGCTGAGTTCGACCCCCGTGGTGCTATGTGGGTGCCGAGGAACACTCTTGGAGAGTAATCGCTTTTCATCGGGGAGAGCTACCCCATTGTGAAGTAGATGCCACCTTCCGTGCACGACACGAAAGGCCTGCCGTTCATGAAGCATGGTTGTGTCTTCAGTGTGCACCGCCGGATGAAGGACATGCTGGGACACGCTATCCCTGATTTATGCCGCTTCAGCTTGGATGAGTCTCCATCGTGTGGAACCGGACTAGAAAGCTGCGACAATGATTCCCGTTGCCCACCGCTATGGATCGTGCCATCCATGAAGAACACCTGGGACTAGAACCTGGAGGAGGACATGTAGCCCATCTATAATGTGCAAGTGTAGTACGGTAATTGTGAACGGTAGCGCTGTGAATATATGTAGACTAGTCGTGCAAAAATTTATCACATGAGTTGGAGATGAACTTGTGTGGCATACTGGCATTTGTCCTTTGAATTTATTACTAGTAAATATGTTATGTGTACGTGCAACTTGTGTGGTTGTTGCATGGGCTCCAACACGCTCTTTGAGAAAAAAAGGTGGCACAGCTTTGGATATACGTGACGTGGCGGCATCATACAGTAGCATTGTTCGCTATAGTTGTACTAGTACACTCCTACTAGGACGACAACTCCTATAAAACCTTGCGCTTGGCTCTTTGCCTCTTCGGGAGGTTCAACAGTTCGTACTCGTGTGAACCTTGCACTTGGGTCTTCGCCTCTTCGGAAGGTCCAACAATGATGATACTACAGTACAATATGCTTCTGGCAATCTAACACCGATTGAACTGCTGCACGTCCACTGCGAGGGCGAGGGCGAGGGAGAGGGCGCTGTAGTCAAAACTCTCTTCTCGTCCTGCGAACCACCGCGCGCGTGGGCGAGGGAGAGGCGTAGTAAGCAAGCTTCTCCTCGTTCGGCGAGTTGATGGGACACATCAAAGCAGTACTAGTACTAGTAGTAGTAGTCCATACTGTGTCGTTTCCGATTAATATGGCTTAATTTGAAATGAGAAAAATACACTGGCGGTCAACGTATGTAACAGTACGCTCTTTACGGTCACTATATATAGTTTTGCGGCGATTATGCGATCACTAGCTCATCGTAGAGCACCGTATTGCACCCTACTGACCGGCCATATAGTCGACGTGGAACTTTGTTGACTGGTTAAATTGTCACCAGGTTTCTGGGTCCCACCTGTCAGTTGGCAGAGCAAAGAAATCAGTTAAACAAAACTTTACGCAGGCGCGACACGAGTCCAACCCTGGCGCGCGAACCGCCCTGGCTGTGTATGTGAGTGCATGCATGTGTCCTCCCTCGATCTTCCAACAAAGAGTGTACTACATGATGTACATCTACACTTCCAATGCATTTAGCCTTTAATCTAAATCGATATTGATTGACTAATGCACCAACTTCTGCTGTAGGTATAGGCTACATGTCTATCCTTAATTACAGCATGCAACGGCCTTCATTTAATCTTCTTATCTCAATGGTCGCATGCACACATACGTCTGCTACTTTTGGGCATTAATTATGCCCTGGTCAATGTGTAAATCTCTAAATGTATAGTCTTTCACGGACGTAGGGAGTAGGTTGAGCACTTGAGCGTGAGCGTGTGTGTTGCATCGTGTGCTGTGTGCCGCATGGGCGCGTGAGTGTTGCATGCGTCCATGTGTACGTGTGAGTGTTGCATGTTGCATGCATGCATGCATGGGGCTAACTCCCTCCCATTGACATGTTCATATTTCAAGCTTCCTCTGTTCCCTCCATATGGTGATACTCCCTCTGTTCCCAAATAGTACGGAGTAAAAGCCTCCCTCTGTTCCCAAATACGGAGTATTTGTCTTTCTACAGATTTCAACAAGTGACTAGGTACGGAGAAAAATGAGTGAAGTGAGCGTAGAGGCATATGGATACTGTAGAAAGGAAGTCCTCGCGATCCATTTATTCCCATCTCGGTCAGAGAGAACTATTCAACTAGTCTCTTCTTCTTCCTCCTCTCTTCCCCATCGTCGACCTCACACCATTTACCCCCGCTCACTACTCGCCCGCCCGCGCCATCTTCCTTGGTAGCTCGCGCGTACCATACCCCCCCCCCCCGCTCACTGCTCGGCCACACGAGGAGAAGCTTCTTCGCTCGCCCGCCCGAATCCACTTCCCCGCTAGCTCGTAGGCACCGAAAACCCCAATGGCAGAACCGACTGACACGCAGAGCCGCGATTGG
>NC_053028.1:214096362-214114565 GCF_003073215.2 Triticum urartu | reverse complement strand
TATGATGATTATTGTGATGATACTTATATTATAAAAAGTAGCGATTATATTTATAAAACTTGTCATGAATATGATTACCCCTTTTCTGAACATTACTCTTTTAATGTGGAAACAATTTATAGTATTCGAGTCTCTTATGATACTCCCACCATTCCGAATGAGAAGAATTTTGCTTATGTGGAGAGTAATAAAAATTCTATGCTTGTAGATCATGAAAAGAATGCTTTAGGTGCTGGTTATATTGTTGAATTCATTGATGATGCTACTGAAAATTATTATGAGGGAGGAATATATGCTTGTAGGAATTGCAATAATATCAAGTTTCCTCTCTATGTGCCTAATGTTTTGAAGTTATGCTTGTTTTACCTTCCTATGCAAGTTGATTCCTGTTTCCATAAGTTGTTTGCTCACAAAACCCCTATGCATAGGAAGTGGGTTAGACTTAAATGTGCTAGTCATATTCTTCATTATGCTCTCTTTATGTTTCACTTCTTATCCTTTATGTGAGCATCATTGAAATCATCATGCCTAGCTAGGGGCGTTAAACGATAGCGCTTGTTGGGAGGCAACCCAACTTTATTTTTGTTCCTTGCTTTTTGCTCCTGTTTAGTAATAAATAATTTATCTAGCCTATGTTATGATTGTGTTTTTATGTTTTAATTAGTGTTTGTGCTAAGTATAACCGTTGGGAAGACTTGGGGAAAGTCTTGTTGATCTTGCTGTAAAAAACAGAAACTTTAGCGCTCACGAGAATTGCTGCCATTTTTATTTGGAGAGTGATATTTAGCTAATTCTTTTTGCAGATGATTAATAGATAAATTCCTCACGTCCAGCAATTTATTTTAGAATTTTATGAGTTCCATAAGTATACGTTTGATCCATATTACTAAAGACAGTTCTGTTTTTGACAGATTCTGTTTTCCGTATGTTGTTTGCCTATTTTGATAAATCTATGAGTAGTATCGGAGGGTATGAACCATAGATAAGTTGGAATACAGTAGATATTACACCAATATGAATTTAGAATGAGTTCACAACAGTACCTAAGTGGTGATTTATTTTCTTATACTAATGGAGCTTACGAGTTTTCTGTTAAGTTTTGTGTGGTGAAGTTTTCAAGTTTTGGGTGAAAATTCGATGGAATATGGAATAAGGAGTGGCAAGAGCCTAAGCTTGGGGATGCCAAGGCACCCCAAGGTAATATTCAAGGAAAACCAAAAGCCTAAGCTTGGGGATGCCCCGGAAGCCATCCCCTCTTTCGTCTTCGTTCACCGGTGCTTGGAGTGTCATTTTATTTTATTTAGCTTTGCTTGCTGGTTGAATAAAATACAAAGATCTGAAATTCTTAAATGTTAGAGAGTCTTCATATAGTTGCATAATTATTCAACTACTCATTGATCTTCACTTATATCTTTCGGAGTAGTTTGTCGTTTGCTCTAGTGCTTCACTTATATCTTTTAGAGCACGATGGTGGTTTTATTTTGAATAAATAGATGAACTCTCATGCTTCACTTATATTATTTTGAGAGTCTAAACAGCATGGTAATTTTCTTGGTTATGAATTTAGTCCTAATATGATGGGCATCCAAGAGGGATATAATAAAAACTTTCATATAAAGTGCATTGAATACTATGAGAAGTTTGATACTTGATGATTGTTTTGAGATATGAAGATGGTGATATTAGAGTCATGCTAGTTGAGTAGTTGTGAATTTGAGAGAATACTTGTGTTAAAGTTTGTGATTCCCGTAGCATGCACGTATGGTGAACCGTTATGTGATGAAGTCGGAGCATGATTTATTTATTGATTGTCTTCCTTATGAGTGGCGGTCGGGGACGAGCGATGGTCTTTTCCTACCAATCTATCCCCCTAGGAGCATGCGCGTAGTACTTTGTTTCGATAACTATAGATTTTTGCAATAAGTATGAGTTCTTTATGACTAATGTTGAGTCCATGGATTATACGCACTCTCACCCTTCCACCATTGCTAGCCTCTCTAATACTGCACACCTTTCGCCGGTATCATACACCCACCATATACCTTCCTCAAAACAGCCACCATACCTACCTATTATGGCATTTCCATAGCCATTCCGAGATATATTTCCATGCAACTTTCCACCATTCCATTTATTGACACGCTCATCATTGTCATATTGCTTTGCATGATCATGTAGTTGACATTGATTTGTGGCAAAGCCACCGTTCATAATTCTTCCATACATGTCACTCATGAGTCATTGCACATCCCGGTACACTGCGGGAGGCATTCATATAGAGTCATATCTTGTCCTAAGTATCGAGTTGTAATTTTGAGTTGTAAGAAAATAAAAGTGTGATGATCATCATTATTAGAGCATTGTCCCAGTGAGGAAAGGATGATGGAGACTATGATTCCCCCACAAGTCGGGATGAGACTCCGGAAAAAAAAAGAGGCCAAAGAAGCCCAAATAAAAAAAAGGCCATAAAAAAAGAGAAAGGCCCAAATAAAAAATGAGAGAAAAAGAGAGAAGGGACAATGTACTATCCTTTTACCACACTTGTGTTCAAAGTAGCACCATGATCTTCATGATAGAGAGTCTCCTATGTTATCACTTTCATATACTAGTGGGAATCTTTCATTATAGAACTTGGCTTGTATATTCCAATGATGGGCTTCCTCAAAATGCCCTAGGTCTTCAGATGAGCAAGCAAGTTGGATGCACCCCACTAGTTTCTTTTGTTGAGCTTTCATACATTATAGCTGTAGTGCATCCGTTGTATGCAATCCCTGCTCACTCACATTGATATCTATTGATGGGCATCTCCAATAGCCCGTTGATACACCTAGTTGATGTGAGACTATCTTCTCCCTTTTTGTCTTCTCCACAACCACCATTCTATTCCACCTATAGTGCTATGTCCATGGCTCACGCTCATGTATTGCGTGAAGATTGAAAAGGTTTGAGAACATCAATAGTATGAAACAATTGCTTGGCTTGTCATCGGGGTTGTGCATGATTTAAATACGTTGTGTGGTGAAGATGGAGCATAGCGAGACTATATGATTTTGTAGTGATAATTTTCTTTGGCCATGTTATTTTGAGAAGACATGATTGCTTTGTTAGTATGCTCGAAGTATTATTATTTTTATGTCAATATTAAGCTTTTGTCTTGAATCTTATGGATCTGAATATTCTTGCCACAATAAAAGAATTACATGGATAAATATGTTAGGTAGCATTCCACATCAAAAATTCTGTTTTTATCATTTACCTACTCGAGGACGAGCAGGAATTAAGCTTGGGGATGCTGATACGTCTCCAACGTATCTATAATTTTTGATTGTTCCATGCTATTATATTATCAACCTTGGATGTTTTATATGCATTTATATGCTATTTTATATGATTTTTGGGACTAACCTATTAACCCAGAGCCCAGTGCCAGTTTCTGTTTTTTCCTTATTTTAGAGTATCGCAGAAAAGGAAAATCAAACGGAGTCCAATTGATCTGAAACTTCATGGAAAGCCAATCTAGACCCGTTCCGGCACCCTGTCGGATGGGGAATCCCTCTCCGGTGGCCATCTTCATCATCCCGGTGCTCTCCATGACGAGGAGGGAGTAGTTCTCCCTCGGGGCTGAGGGTATGTACCAGTAGCTATGTGTTTGATCTCTCTCTCTCTCTCTCGTGTTCTTGAGGTGGTACGATCTTGATGTATCGCGAGCTTTGCTATAGTTGGATCTTATGATGTTTCTCCCCCTCTACTCTCTTGTAATGGATTGAGTTTTCCCTTTGAAGTTATCTTATCGGATTGAGTCTTTAAAGATTTGAGAACACTTGATGTATGTCTTGCCGTGCGTATCTGTGGTGACAATGGGATATCACGTGATTCACTTGATGTATGTTTTGGTGATCAACTTGCGGGTTCCGCCCATGAACCTATGCATAGGGGTTGGCACACGCTTTCGTCGGGATTCTCCGATAGAAACTTTGGGGCACTCTTTGAGGTCCTATGTGTTGGTTGAATAGATGAATCTGAGATTGTGTGATGCATATCGTATAATCATACCCATGGATACTTGAAGTGACATCGAAGTATCGAGGTGACATTAGGGTTTTGGTTGATTTGTGTCTTAAGGCACTACAAAAAATACACTTCCGTGATGATACGTGTTTGTCACAGTAGGTCGCTTTTTTTGTCATGCATGTACATCGATGAAAAATTTATGACAGACTCAAGATAGTCATACCTGTGCTGTCATAGAAGTGTTCCATGACATTACCAAAATTATCATCATGGAAGTGGACACTTCCATGATGATAAATCGCGCATCACAGAAGTTCTTTCGTCAAGGGTGATCGACCCGTGGCATCCACCGTAACGGAACGCCGTTAAGCTATCGGGTCGGGTTTTGGATCCGATAACCCGTTAACAGCCCCGACCAATGGGGATTTTCCATGTGTAAAATCATCATTGGCTAGAGGAAACATGTGTCGGCTCATCGTCAGGACAGATGTCATCCACTCACTGGACAGAAGGCGCCTATGATACGTCTACACGTGGCACAGCCCAACAAGTTTAAATGGGCCGGCCCAACTAAAGAACCACAAGATTTGGCGGACCATAATGGGCCGGCCCAGCTAAAGGCCCACGAGATTTTGCGGACCATAATGGGCTGGCCCAGCTAAAGGCCCACAAGATTTCATGGGCCATAATGGGCCGGCCCAGGTAAAGGACCACAAAATTCTTGCGGATCATAATGGTCCGGCCTAGCTAAAGGCCCACGAGATTTCGCCAACATTAATGGCCGGCCCAGCTGTAGGCCCACAAGATTTTGAGACCCTAGTAGGCCGGCCCGTTAACTGGCTACCATGTTTTGGGCCAAATGCCGGCCCATATTTGATACGGTCTATTAATGGCCTGCCATGCTCCGGGCCTAATAGTGGCCCATATGAGATCGGCCCGTTAAAAGCCTACCACGTTCTGGGCCAAATTACGCCCAGATCAGGTCCGACCCTTTAAGAGATTTTGGGCCTAATTATGGCCCATATCAGATTCGGCTCGTCAACTGACACTATGCTTTTGGGCCCACTTGCTAAAGGCCCACTTAGTAATTCGCCTGATATTAGTTTTGCCTGTTAAGGGCCCGTTTAACATTTCGGCCCTATATTAATTTCAGCTGTTAAAAGCCCGTCATATAGTTGTGCCTAACTACGGCCCGGTTTGCATCCGGCCTGCTCGCAGCCGATATCTGATTGGGCCAACACAAGGACCGAGACAATTTTTCGGCCTGTTAAAAGCCGTGATTTGATTCGCACAATCATGGGCCGGGGTTCATTTCGGGCTGCTGCCGGCCCGTGAGCTGATCGGCACGTTTCAGGCCCAACCTACATCGTGATTGCATGACGGCCGATTATGTACGTATTTTACGGTTTGGCCGGTTTTACTGCGAAGAACAGGATATATATACCAGTTAAAATAACTGGCATTGTGAATAGAAAAAACCTATACTATACAATAAGAATTACGGCATATTTACATCCACTGGGCATCAAAGCGCACTATGATAATAAGCACAAGCAGACAGATTACATTACACGGCATCAAGATCGCCACCAGTGCAAATAAACACGCCGAAAAATAATATACAAAAACCGACAACTTCAATAGAGTCAAGAAAGGTTAGCCCTGCTGGGGAGCTGCAGCGCAAGCAGCTGAGCAAGATGATGAGACTGCTGTTCACACTTATATCTCTCACTCTGAAAGATAAACAAGCAGACACAGATGACAGTTTTGCACATAAAAGTATCAGTGCTGACAATTCACATTTCTTACTGAACGAATAAAGTGACACAGTTTAAATTTGCATTAACACAATATGGCATTGTCAGGTCAAGACATTGGCAGAAATGACATGTGAAGAGTTGCAGCTTCACGACCCCAGATTACAGATCAAGAACTCATAAGTATCAATGGTTAGTGTGCTGTCAATTTATACCATTTCAGATTGGCAAATAAAGAGACGGTTTAAATAATAGTAGAATGATATGACATTTTTCATAGTTAAGACATTGCAGAATATGACATTGTGCTGTAGTGGGTAGGTTCACCACACCACTGGATTACAATGAAGAACAGAAGCATACATGCAGTGCAAAAGAAGATCACTTGCTCTGTATAGTTTAATTTACATGGTATGAAGAAGGAACTTGGTTGTACAACTGAAAACTTAAATTGAGAAAGGACGAACTTTTGTTTATGAACTACATATAATAAACTTTAAACAAGCAATTTGATGCAAACACCAAAATAAACAGCTGTTGCAGTCATGCCTAACCAAATATATACAACAAAGTTTGAAGGCTTGAGATGGACAAACTTACATTATTGGTGAAGACAGGCTCTATAAAGGCCTTGTCCATGCTGATGGGGGGCAATTCAAGAAGTTTACCACAGAATCTTCTTCAAAAGCATTGCCTTTATTCTACATTTTGTTAAGAGTAAATATAGATGTGATAATATACGAAAAAATGGAGAATATTTAAGATAAGATGAAGAGTGATGCTACATAACCAAGTAGCTATAAATGTAAGTGCAGTGATACAGGCAAAAGGTACAGCCAAGAGCAATGCACAGCTAAACTTCTTCAGTACCAACCTTATGGTAAGAGTAAATATAGATCTGATGTGTAGAAAATGGAGGGCAAAGGAAAATAAGCTGCAGAGTGATGGTACATGAACAACTACCTGTCATTATAAGTACACTGATAAAGGACAGCATGTACTTACAAGAACAATGCAGAGCTAAAAAAACATTGGCATTGGATATATTCTACACTAATGTAACCATTCATACAGATCAGATAATTTGGAGCGAACAATTGATAAGCAAGCTATCATGCATACTGCTGTCACATAATGAACCAGGTATGTATGCAAGTACAGTGATACAGGACAACAGGTACTAACAAGAGCAAAGCAGCGGGCAGCATATTTGAGATATCCTGTCGTTCTTGTCAAACCGGAATTCTTCTTCGAGCAGATTTCCTGCAAAAAAGATCCGTAAGGCACATGCGAAAAAGTAGAAGTTCAAATTGTCATGTGATTTCATAGACAGTACCTCATCCTGGGAACGAGACCAGTGCATAACAAGGTTTTTCCATTCAATGTCTTCTAAATTTAGCACAGGAGACTTCACCAGAATTCGTTTATAGACTTGCCATCAAAGTGTGATTTCCTCAGGTAACACCGATACTGCTGCAATGCTTCCTTGAAAAGCACAAGCAAGCTTTGCTCGTCATGACTATCCAGATTGACCCTCGCCTAGTTACAACAATGTAATGTAAATCATTGATGTGTTCAATCAGCAGAAAACAGGAAAATAATAGCCATGAATAATAGCACTTACACGTAAGTTGGACAGGAAGATGTGAAAATGGTGTTTGTCTTCACAATAATCTTCCCATGATGGGAATATATGCACGTAGTCCCTAACAACATTGAAAGCATTGTCTTTTAAACTGGGAATAAATGGAATGGGGTTCCAATCTGCAGGAATTGGCCGTCTCTGCAGTTGGGATAGGTCTTCGGCCGGTGGACTTGCTGTACTTTTTGCTGGAGTGGGATTTTTCTATGGTACAGCTAGTGCTATGGCAAATGAAATCGGTATACCTTTTGCTGGAGTGCAGGTCCTGTGTGGTGGGGCTAGTGGTGTGGCCAGTGAAGTATGGGTACAGTCTGCTGGAGTCGGTCCTACGTTTTGTGTCACTGGTTGTACAGCCAATATAAGTGGGGTGCTGTCTGATTTCTCCGGCACCACCACGTTTTTCAAGGACTTTGCTGGTGCTCCTTCAGGTTCGGCAATCACCCTCTTCCTTTTTGATGTCTGATGCACAAGAACATCATTTGAGTGGAAAAACATGGTATGATGACAGATGGAATATGTATTGATAATGGATGGGCATGGCATCTCGACATATATGATGAGTAAACTAAGCAGATGGCGGTGCAACAAAGTAGAAGAAATGCAAGACAACATATGCAAGATACCCGCAATCAATAAAACATTGCCAAATTAGAATAGGCACCTTGATGGGTGAACAGGACAGGCCATCTGCCTTTGACTCCTCGAGGTTAGAATAGTCATTAGGATCATATTCTGAACAAGAATCAACAGGTGGGGAGCGTATGAGTTTCATTGCATCCAGAATGGCACTCAATGCCTTGGTGCCAATTTTGTAAGTCATTGCAGTGTTTAGCTTCAAGAGTGGACTGCTGCTAGTGCGACACAAAGCAGCTACACAGATCATAGTGTAGATATAACGGGAAAACCTTAAGCATCAGAGTAAAATCAGCAAAGTGGAACTTGCTGGAATATATGTGCTAGTATTGCCGGTACGGCTAGAAAGGCTTCGGATACCAGCTCTCTTCAAGTGAAGGTGCGGTACTGTTAATATCAATGTAACTCTCAAAGGCGACACAGCTCCCCGCATTTCCTTGCTATTCTTATAGGATTCAAGTGGGCAGGCCACTACAAATCCTATTCCTATGTTTACAAGATCCTACGAATCAAAGAGGCTCAAAGTGTCCATCACAACCGACCGTATAGACCTCTACACTGCAAATGTCCCTGCTCATCTTCAGTACAAGGAACATACTGTACTACTATCATACTCCCTCTATTCCAAAATATAAGTCTTGGTAGAGATTTCCACTATGGATCACATACAGATGTATCCAGGTACATTTTAGAGTGTAGATTCACTCATTTTGCTCCATATGTAGTCCATGGTGGAATCTATACAAAGACTTGTATTTAGGAACGGAGAGAGTACATATTAAAGAAGAACGGAAGAGGAACATGGTAAAGAAGAGCAAGCAGATTTTGGATAATAAAATGTTGGTTGCGCAGTGCCCACACATGATGAACCAGAGCGCATTAAGAATGCAACTCCCAGCTGTCTCTCGACCATTTCAGGCGGTTGGATGAAGATCCTACGTCTCCTAACCCTTCTTCTTCCTCGTCTCTGATTCTTCCCATACAGAACACCGCACGGGCCGCCGGCCGGACCACCGGCCCCCACCGCCTGTGTTCCAAAGCCAACCCCACCCCAACCCCCACCCGCGTCGATTTTTCTTCATTCGGCGAGGCCCCACAACCACCCAAGCCCCATCATCGCACCGGCGAACTCCGGCGAGCTCTGAAAATCGACTGACCCAATTTGGAAATTTAGTCTACTGTGATTTAACTAGTGTGGAATATAAAAGGGGAAAACCATAAGCATTGCGAGTATGTGTTGAGCGTGCCATGGCGGATCTGAAGGTGCAAACCGACAAAGGCACTTCGCAACCAAGACAAGAAATCAGAGTAAAGCAGTGGCGATCTATTTTCTTGCTGCGATAAATAAGTTGAGCAGATACGAAAGAGTACGCCTCTGGTGCGGCGCCGTGTACGCATCTGCTGAGAATTTGATGGTGTTGCGGTAGAAGCGATGGCTGTCGGCGGCGTGGAAGCAGATCTAGGAGGGTAGACGGTGGTGGCGGGGCGCGGTGGACGAGACGGTCGTAGGAGCGGCGCCGGCAAGGTGGACGGCGGCTGGGATGAGCGAGAGGACGGGATGCAAGGATTCCGGTCGAAGCCGTGGATGAGAGAGGTCGATCTCTTGTAAATGGACGGCGGTCGTTCGTATCAGCTCCGCATGGTGGGAGGGCGCGTGGATGGGGTGGCGGACGGCGGCGGACGGAGGAGGGTGGGGTGGAGAGGGTGTTTTGGCGCCCACGGAGTACGAATGGGGAAAAGGGAGGTAGAGAGGAAGGGGGAACCATGTATTCAGGGCGCGCTTGTCTCAAATGCGAGGAAATTTACAAACTTAGCCCCCGTTTCAAATTTCTACTACATCACAGCAACACTAGTCGGTTGGGGATAGGACGGTAATCTCGCATACACCGAATATTTGCCGACGAGAGTTTGTTTTTGGCGCCCACCGTGTATGAATATGAATCGGGGAGGGAGTCGATTTCGGCCGAGGACACACTGTGTTTTGGCGCCCACCGTGTATGAATCCGGGTGAGAGGCGGTTACGTCACGTTTGGGTGAAATTACAAACCTACCCCTATCGAAACCTATAGAAATCCAGCATATAGGCTTTGCGTGGCAGGGATAGGCAGTAGTGATTTCCATCTCGCAGATTTTGGTTTCGGGCGGTTACTGCGACTTTCCCCGCTTCGTTCAAATTTTGCAGAGTGCACGTTTACCGTGCCAACTCAATTCGAATCCCGTTTGTATTCTATTTTTTCGGGCGGGATCCATTTTCAATTGGAATTACATTCTATATACATCATTTTTTATATATACTTTCAAAAGCACAACAAAGAATTCTGCTCCTTTATATGTATAATATGATTTACAAATACAACGATCTCGAAATCTTAAGGTTGAATTCGAAAAAATTTAACCAAATTATGTTCTACTAAAATGTATGGATCAGTAATATCTACATATTAAATAACATAGATGTGCGTGAATTCATATGAGTATGCATGTTTGATAGATCAATTTTGGTTCGAGTATGGATTACATGTATCATCATCTCGAATTCAAATATTTGAATCCCTTTTTTGTTCACTCCTTTCATGCCCATCTCTCTCGCATGCATGCTCCTTCAGGTAGCTATCACTCTCTTTTCTCCAGCTCACCCGCACGCTCACTTCATGTTGCTCCTATCCTCGCAAACATGGTCTCTCGACGTCTCCCTTGAGAAGTGTCACACTCTCCCTATCATTATAAATTACACGGTTTTCATTATCTCTCACGTCTCTACTGTTCTCTGGTATCACTCGGTACCTAAGCTTTCTTTTTCACCGCCAAACACACAGTCTCCACTCGTCTTTCACTTTGTCTTTCTCTCTATGGGATTCTCTCACACACCCTATATGTCTCTACATATGACTCATACCACTAAAATTACTCTCTCTATCTCTCCTGTAGACACAACATTTGTTGCGGTCTCCTTTTCGTCTCCATCCCAGACTGACATTATTCATTTGTTTACCGATCAGACAACCCCGACTACCGTCTCCTCTCTCTCTCATAGACACACACGCACAACTCCTACCACTAAAATGTGAATGGAAAACGAGATTTTGTTATACCCAAACAAAAAAGGACTGGAGGGAGTGATTGCTCTGACACGGACGCGACCTCTCATAGCGCAGGCATTGAACCGGCGCGCCGGCCAAGAGGGCCGCACTCGCTGCAGGCCCGGCTGAGCACGCCTCCTCGCCGCGTGCAACCAGCTTAAGACTGCCCCGCCTGCCTTCATTGAATCCGCGCGTGTGCCGGCAACACGTCCTTCCGCGAGCCGGCAGGCATTTTAGAACACAAAAATGACTAAAATATAATTAATTTACGCATGGTCTTGACTTGTTGTGCTCGCACTGGTAGCAGGAACTAGTAGAGGATTTTCTTTATTTATAACTCTCCTCACATTTTTTTGGCTTTGAAGTGAATCATGGTTGTGGACATTATGTATGAATGTGCAGATATCTGTGAACATGAGTTTGATGTGGAAGTTGAACTTGGAATGTCGGGCTTGTGCGTGAACTATACCATGTCCAATGCTTCGTCTGTTATTGTTTGGAAAGTAATTGCTGTTATTACATGACCCGAAAAAAACATTTTGTGCCACATCAGTAGATGCACGGACATCACAACAGGCATGCTGACTGGATAAACATTTGAACCTAGCTATTATGAAGGAAATTTTGTATTGACAACAGTTTTAGATAGCAGGAGACGCCTAGCCTGCTCTGCCTCTGCTAGCTTATTTCTGGCTTCTTCCATCTCTTCTTTGGCTTGGGTGAAGAGAGCATCTGATTGCTCTTTTCGCTTCTTCAGGAACTCAGCTACATTCTCAAGGGCTGCTGCACGCTTTCTTTCAGCCTTTACTAATGCCACGAGGACACGAACAGCTGACGACTCCACCTGGCTTGTGTGTAATCCAGCATCATCTGGGAATTTGCACCTTGTGTCTAATCCAGCATCATTAGGGAACTGGCACCTTGTGTGTAATCCAGCCTCATTTTGGAAACATGATCTCGAGGTTGACCATACTTCCCTCCTCGCAGGAACTGCATCCTGACATGAAGTTACTTCTTTTTTAGATCAATACTCAGAGCAACCTAGATCCATTTAGTAGAAGCCAGATAAACAGAACTCGGAGAAGTGAATTCAAAAGGAAAAAATAAATAAAAACAGACTACAAGGTGAGAACACCCACTTCCTACATCAAGCTAAAAACGAAAGCATTAGGACGATTAAGACTCTTCTTATTACACATCGAAGAACACCACGCTTAAGAGAAACAGAAACTACAACATATACACATCGAAGAACACGAGGCTACACGAAAGTAATTGAAAGGGTGTTACTTACCAAAGCTCGTTTTACAGGTTCGGTGCAGCTCCTCTTTAACTTGCCACGCTCCTTGAAGATGTCCCGAATATCCCGTGTTTCTTCATTGCTCCTCTGCATGTTCGCACTCGTGGTTTTAAAATCTCAACATGGCAAGAAAAATATACTACTAGTAATACTCGCGCATCTTGTGGGCAACATTAAAGCACTCGTCTGCCATGTTAGAGCATCTCCAACAAGATAAACTACTCATACAAATGCATCTTGATGCGTGCAACGCATGGGCATTTTGCTAGTTCTAAAAACCTTTCCATCATTTGCCACACTACTGGTTGCAGATGAAAAACCTACCCAAGCACAGCGCGATACAGGAGCGACGCACAATTACAAGCTGATATTCTGTTGGACAATGGAGGCTATAACCAATTACTTTTACGGGAACAATAGCACCCAGGAAATTTGAAGGGTAGGTATGAACAAAATTGGAACTGCACATGTACTGCTAAGTGATTCAATACACACATTACCAATCGAGGAGAACGATGGTCGCGGCGGCCTTTGTGAGTCATGGTCGGCAACGGGAGTTAGTTCATTGTCCACGACGGTGGTATTTCTACGCTTGGCGTCGGCTTCCGGGAAGCAGATACGAGACCGTGGAAGACGATGCCGGGGAAGAGGCTCCGTGTACGACAACGACGGTGGACCGGTTCCAGTGCGGTGTACGAGGTCATCGGTTAGGCAGATGCGCTGCGGTGGCCGAGTGCGCCGATGTAAAGGGGAGGAGCACGAAGGCTGCGGTGCCGTGGAGAAGTCTATTTTGCGGTGGGGATAGAAATTGGGGAGTATTCAGGTGTACTACTCTGGGTGCCGGGGTGGGGTTGGCTGGGTAGGGTGAACCTGAAGTTACGAAAACAGCCCCCTACCAAGCGTCATCCGTAGGCCTGTTCCGAAGGCTATGATGGTAACTTCCCACTGCTCGAATCAGGGTCGCGGGAGATTTTCCCGCCGACCTCAAAATTTTGTGACACTGGACTCCCCATGTGGCGCGTTGAGTGATTCGGCTAAGCAACTAGTGAGTAGTAGTAAACTCTGCATATTAGGTTTGACCGAAGTCAAACTTCCTAAAGTTTGACCAAGTTTATAGAAAAATATAAACAATTACCATAACAAATATGTATGATGTGAAAGTACATTCAATAATGAATCTAATGGTATTTATTTGTTATTGTATATGTTAATATTTTTTGTTATAAGCTTTCTGAGAGTTTAAAAACTTGACTTTGACCAATGCTAATACGCGGACTTAAATAAAAACGGAGGGAGTACACATTTGTTTTCTTAGTTTGTAGTGAACTAATCATTTGTTGAAATTGTGAAATAAATATATTAGGCTATTGACTTCGAATGTAATGGTCTATACAATTCAATAGTTACAATCATTGTCGAATCCCAAGATGTATACAAGGTCTATAGTACTTCACAACATGCTCAAACTCACATAATCCCAGTCAAATGAGAATCTAAATGCATTTCATAGTTATTACTTTGTAGGATGCAACAAAAACAACCATAACTCTACATCAGCCATTATAGAAGCAACATTTTGACATATCCCAATGTGTGAATGAAACGTGCAGAGAGAGCTTTTGAAGATGGAGCAGATAGGGCGGGAAAGATTGTATGTATGTGGACGAGAGAGTAGGAGACAAACCTAACGAGAGAGAGAGATAGAGAGAAAGAGAGAGGAAGAAGTTAGGTCTGTGAGAAAGATGCATACATGTAATATACATGAGATGCGTGTGCATCTGGATTCTGTATATGTGAAGGAGAAGAGACAACATGTTTGATGAGAGAGCAGGAAAAACATGGACGAGAGGGGAAGGATCTCGTGGGTTGAGGGATTGACAATTTTGTGCGGGGGAGAGAGGGATTGGTAATTTTGTGCAAAGGAGAGAGAGGGTGGGGGAGGAGTCAGTCAGCCGTCGTCACATCACCCTGCTTCCAAATGACCCCGCATTCTCTAGCGCGTGTGGTCGCCGTCTTCGATCTGCTCGTTGCCCTCTTTGAAGATTGAGGTGTTGTGCATGTTGGGGTGCAAAGAAGCACAAGCGAGAGTGGTCGCCGTATAACCTTGGATGGGGATGAATTGTGTGCTCGGGGGAGTGTGTGTGTGTGTGTGTGTGTGCTGCGTGTCTCTCCTCTCTCTGTGTTGTGTGTGTGTGTCAGATATTGAGAGAAAACAAACCTAAGGAGAGAAATGGGTATTCACGAAGAGATTGTGCGGGCCTTGAGGTGGGCAGGGGCCGGGTGAGGGTGTCAAAATGTGCGCGTTGATGCATGTGTTGCATGCAACCGTGCGAGGGACGGACGAATCGAGAGAGATGGTTGTTGTGTTACGGATGCTCCTCTCTCTGTCTCTCTCTCTCCCTCTCTCTCTCACACACAAGTAAACTAGAAGACCGTTCTCTCATGTATACACAACATATCGGCATCTGTCTATGTCTCACTCATGCACGATCATTTGCACATTCACACCTCTCTATGTCTGTATCACACGCACACCGTCTCCACATTGCCCTTCCGCCACAACACACATATGGACACATACACACGTTCTCTCTCAGTCACACACACAAAATCAGTATTAAAAAAACTAGGGCGCACCTAAAACGTCCAAATCCAAATAAACACGAACTGGAGCTAAATTCAAATATATGGAAATATTGCAGCGTCAAGAACTTTCACAGGAAAAAAAGTTGAGTAATATTCGAGGATTGTTTTCACACACACAAAAAGGTTCGTGGATGTCCTTCGAGCGCGACACGGTGATGCACCGTTCGATCGACCGCACGGTCCGGTTCACGCGCTTGCACAGGATTCCGTATTCATGGCCGTGGTACTAAGGCTGGTCACAATGGGCAAGAACATAAGCTAGTAACTAATAAAAGCGCTGCCTAAGTCTAATGTTTACGTGTACTAGTACGGTTTTCTTTTAAGTTTGACCAACCTTATATATAAAACTAAAGTAAGCTCCCACACGCGCACTCATCAATATGCCGCCGCCGTTGCGCATGCCGGCGCCCGCCTGCTCCGGCCAACAATTTCTCGCCCATCACCGCCGTGTCGCCGCCATCCCTGTGCCATGAAGCCGAAGGCTCGCCCGCTCACGTCGTCTGCAGTCCCTCCTCGCGATGCCGCCGCGCTGCCAAGCACGCGAGCAGCTGGTGGAGCCGCGTCTATGCACGCAGCGTACGAAGAGGAGGACGAGCGCGTGCTCCAGCACGCCGGCGAGGAGGAACTAGCGTGTCATTGTCGTCTCCGCCCGCGCGGAGGAGGCGCGCATGGTGGCTGTCGGCGGAAGCCGGTCGCGCGCGTCGAGCCCGCAAACCGGGCGGACGGAATCTACCTTCGAGACCTTGAATGCCACGTGGATCCTGCAATCTGAAGGAGCAATTTGGGTCAGTCGACTCATGTGAGCCGTTTGATGCAACATGGATGGCTAGAAGGGCTTCTTCCACCTCTTCTGTGTCTTCTTCCTTCGCTCCGTCGAACTTCTTTCACAAATCGACTGACCCAACTTATACTACTAGTACGTGTTGGAAATATGCCCTAGAGGCAATAATAAATTGGTTATTATTATATTTCCTTGTTCATGATAATCGTTTATTATCCATGCTAGAATTGTATTGATAGGAAACTCAGATACATGTGTGGATACATAGACAACACCATGTCCCTAGTAAGCCTCTAGTTGACTAGCTCGTTGATCAATAGATGGTCACGGTTTCCTGACCATGGACATTGGATGTCGTTGATAACGGGATCACATCATTAGGAGAATGATGTGATGGACAAGACCCAATCCTAAGCCTAGCACAAGATCGTGTAGTTCGTATGCTAAAGCTTTTCTAATGTCAAGTATCATTTCCTTAGACCATGAGATTGTGCAACTCCCGGATACCGTAGGAATAATTTGGGTGTGCCAAACGTCACAACGTAACTGGGTGACTATAAAGGTGCACTACGGGTATCTCCGAAAGTGTCTGTTGGGTTGGCACGAATCGAGACTGGGATTTGTCACTCCGTGTGACGGAGAGGTATCTCTGGGCCCACTCGATAGGACATCATCATAATGTGCACAATGTGATCAAGGAGTTGATCATGGGATGATGTGTTACGGAACAAGTAAAGAGACTTGCCGGTAACGAGATTGAACAAGGTATCGGGATACCGACGATCGAATCTCGGGCAAGTGTCGTACCGATAGACAAAGGGAATTGTATACGGGATTGATTAAGTCCTCGACATCGTGGTTCATCCGATGAGATCATCGTGGAACATGTGGGAGCCAACATGGGTATCCAGATCCCGCTGTTGGTTATTGACCGGAGAGTCATCTCGGTCATGTCTGCATGTCTCCCGAACCCGTAGGGTCTACACACTTAAGGTTCGGTGACACTAGGGTTATAGAGATATTAGTATGCGGTAACCCGAAAGTTGTTCGGAGTCCCGGATGAGATCCCGAACGTCACGAGGAGTTTCGGAATGGTCCGGAGGTAAAGAATTATATATAGGAAGTGCTATTTCGGCCATCGGGACAAGTTTCGGGGTCACCGGTATTGTACCGGGACCACCGGAAGGGTCCCGGGGGTCCACCGGGTGGGGCCACCTGCCCCGGGGGGCCACATGGGCTGTAGGGGTGCGCCTTGGACTACATAGGCCAAGGGCACCAGCCCCTAGAGGCCCATGCGCCAAAGGGACAAGAGGGGAGAGTCCTAAAGGGGGAAGGCACCTCCGAGGTGCCTTGGGGAGGATGGACTCCTCCCCCCTTGGCCGCACCCTTCCTTGGAGGAAGGGGCAAGGCTGCGCCCTCCCCCTCTCCCTTGGCCCTATATATAGTGGGGGAAAGGGAGGGCAGCACAACCTAAGCCCTGGCGCCTCCCTCTCCCTCCCATGACACATCTCCCTCCTCCCGCAGCGCTTGGCGAAGCCCTGTTGGAATCCCGCTACTTCCACCACCACGCCGTCGTGCTGCTGGATCTCCATCAACCTCTCCTTCCCCCTTGCTGGATCAAGAAGGAGGAGACGTTGCTGCTCCGTATGTGTGTTGAACGCGGAGGTGCCGTCCGTTCGGCGCTAGGATCATCGGTGATTTGGATCACGACGAGTACGACTCCATCAACCCCGTTCTCTTGAACGCTTCCGCGCGCGATCTACAAGGGTATGTAGATCCACTCCTCCCTCGTTGCTAGATGACTCCATAGATAGATCTTGGTGACACGTAGGAAAATTTTGAATTTATGCTACGTTCCCCAACAGTGGCATCATGAGCTAGGTCTATGCGTAGTTTCTATGCACGAGTAGAACACAAAGTAGTTGTGGGCATTGATATTGTTCAATATGCTTACCGTTACTAGTCCAATCTTGATTCGGCGGCATTGTGGGATGAAGCGGCCCGAACCGACCTTACACGTACTCTTACGTGAGACTGGTTCCACCGACTGACATGCACTAGTTGCATAAGGTGGCTAGCGGGTGTCTGTCTCTCCCACTTTAGTCGGATCGGATTCGATGAAAAGGGTCCTTATGAAGGGTAAATAGCAATTGGCATATCACGTTGTGGTTTTTTGTGTAGGTAAGAAACGTTCTTGCTAGAAACCCATAGCAGCCACGTAAAACATGCAAACAACAATTAGAGGACGTCTAACTTGTTTTTGCAGGGTATGCTATGTGATGTGATATGGCCAAAAGGATGTGATGAATGATATATGTGATGTATGAGATTTTATTTCATGTTCTGTTAAATA
>NC_053028.1:214066842-214095362 GCF_003073215.2 Triticum urartu | reverse complement strand
GTTTGTTCCTTGTTGGAACATGGAGATGTTGTTCCTTGTTGGAACATGTTTACTTGTTGGGATATCACACTATATCTTATTTAATTAATGCATCTATATACTGGGTAAAGGGTGGAAGGCTCGGCCTTATGCCTGGTGTTTTGTTCCACTCTTGCCGCCCTAGTTTCCGTCATATCGGTGTTATGTTCCCGGATTTTGCGTTCCTCACGCGGTTGGGTTATAATGGGAACCCCTTGACAGTTCGCCTTGAATAAAACTCCTCCAGCAAGGCCCAACCTTGGTTTTACCATTTGCCACCTAGCCTTTTTCCCTCGGGAGTCGCGCATCCCGAGGGTCATCTTATTTTAACCCCCCCGGGCCAGTGCTTGTCTAAGTGTTGGTCCAACCCAGAGCACCGTGCAGGGCCGTCCCTTGGCAACTTGGGTTACGTTGGCTCTCGTACGCTTAGCTTATCCGGTGTGCCCTGAGAACGAGATATGTGCAGCTCCTATCGGGATGTCGGCGCATCGGGTGGTCTTGCTGGACTTTTTTTACCATTGTCGAGGATGTCTTGAAGAACCGGGATACCGAGTCTGATCGGAATGTCTCGGGAGGAGGTCTATTCCTTCGTTGACCGTGAGAGCTTGTCATGGGCTAAGTTGGGACACCCCTGCAGGGATTTGAACTTTCGAAAGCCGTGCCCGCGGTTATGGGCAGATGGGAATTGGTTAATGTCCGGTTGTAGATAACTTGAACCTTAACTTAATTAAAATGAGTCAACTGCGTGTGTAACTGTGATGGTCCCTTTCCGGCGGTGTCCGAGAAGTGAACACGGTGTTGGAGTAATGTTTGACATAGGTTGTTCTAGGATCACTTCTTGATCATAGTTTATCGATCGTGCTTTGCCTTCTCTTCTCGCTGTCTTTTGCGTATGTTAGCCACCATATATGCTAGTCGCTTGCTGCAGCTCCACCTCATACCTTTTACCTTACCCATAAGCTTAAATAGTCTTGATCGCGAGGGTGTGAGATTGCTGAGTCCCCGTGGCTCACAGATACTTCCAAAACCAGCTTGCAGGTGCCGATGAGAATGTGCAGATGACGCAACCAAGCTCAGGAGGAGCTCGATGAAGATCTGTCCTTTGTGTTGTTTTGTTCTAGTTGGTCAGTAGTGGAGCCCAGTTGGGGTCGATTGGGGACCTTTGTCGCATTTGGGGTTCTTCTTTTATTTTGGTTCCGTATTCGGACCTTGAGTGTATTTGGATGATGTAATGCTTTATTCATGTATTGTGTGAAGTGGCGATTGTAAGCCAACTATGTATCTCTTTTCCCTGATGTATTACATGGGTTGTTTGCGAAGATTACCTCCCTTGCGACATTGCTTTCAATGCGGTTATGCCTCTAAGTCGTGCTTCGACACGTGGGAGATATATCCGCATCGAGGGCGTTACAAGTTGGTATCAAAGCCTTCCCCGACCATAGGAGCCCCCATTGCTTGATCGTTTTTAGCAGCCAAGTTGTGTCTAGAAAAATGTTTTGAGTCATTTAGGAATTATATATCGGAGAGTTTAGGAATTCTTTTTACTTCCCAGTCTCCTCATCGCTCTGGTAAGGCATCCCGACGTAGAGTTTTGACTCTTCTCTTCTCAAATTTCACTAAATTTTTTTTAGGATCACGCGGGTATCTTGGAATCGTTCCGATGGTTTTATGACGAGAACATTATCTTGGTGCCTCCTGTCAGGGGTTTTGTGGAAGTGTCCTGGGGAGTTGAGCTCTGAGGTGTTGTCGTCATAATTTTATCGTTGCAGTTCTGGAATACTTGAGTTTAGTACGCCGACATCGAAAATCTCTTTTATGCAGTTCGTTGGTGAGATAACCTCGACGCCACCCAGTACTGGGGCGGGAGTTTGGGAGTATTGCCATAACTTGTATAACGGATGCTTTTCAAAGGTTGAGGTAGACGATTTTCGAAGGTTTCTTGGTTATGTGTTGAAGGATGGATACAACTGGATGTAGGATTTGCTAGTTTTGGGTGAGATATTATGCTTCCCCTGTATCCCCAACACCTGATTGTAGAACTGGGAAAGTTTCGGGAGTTTATAAGTGGGAATTCAAGTAGCTCTTAGGATATCTTTCTGACAGATGTATGATATGAAATTGGGGTTCGACGTCTAGTGGTCCGCCTATTCACGGTTGGTTTTACAGTGGTCTCGTTGTGTCTTAAAGAGTCCTTGGATATGCCGACTCGGGGACGCTTCGTATGTCATGTTCACTGCCTTGTACATGATGGTGCTGTACGATCGAGCCCGTGTAGGCCCCGCCACGAAAACTTCGGACGAAATCTCTATCATATGTTTGTTCTGGCTTATTCCGCAAGCCAATCCTTGTTTTATTTTGAGTTGTGGTATTCGAGTTGCTTCGAAGTCAAATGTTGATTCCATACCTTCCCCAAATGGTGTTCTCATATCCCTATGTGAATACTAATCCTTCTCGATCATCGAGTTTGTCATTTCAATTTCTTTTCAACCGGTGTGTTTCTCTTCAAGTGGATCTGATCATTTCAACATCAGCAAGATCAATTATCATTTCTTCTCAACAGTGTTTGTTTCATCCGTCTCCAAGTTGCCTTTATTTTTCCCGCCCACCCACCCTTTGTTTCTTCAAGGACTTAGATTTCTTAATCAAGTATCCATCTTATTGATGTGAAGTCTCTTCTTTCTTTTCTTTCAATATTCTTATCCGGTGATTATCAGGAAGATTCTAACGGAGCTTCAAGTTCGTCACTCTTCACTCGTTCTCTTCTCCGGTGGATTCAAATCAAGCTTTTGGTGTTTGATCATATTCTTTTCCTTATTTCAAATGTCTTCTCTTGCCGGTGCACCTCTCAATCATTAACTTTTCGTTATTCATTTGTTCCGGAGTGCTAAAGATATCTCGAAGATTCGTGTTTCCACTCTGCATTCATTCAAGATCTTTCGAGGTTGTTATCTCATTCAAGCCATTTAAATTCAACTGGTGCATTCTCTCTTTTAAATCGTTCAACGGTGTTTCTTTTGAGTGGGCCCTAACCCACAGGTCTTTTCCCAGGATCTTACCTGACCCTTCTAATTCTCCCAGAGATATCCTTAAAATTCTTTTCAAAGTTTGACGTAAGAATGAATTATCATCAGTCAAATGTATTTCTCCAAGATCTTTCAAATTCTTATCATTGTTGGTTCAACCTTTCCAATTTTAATTCCGGAGTGCCTCAATAATTCATGGTGGTGTTTCTCGTCGTCATTCTCGGATTTTGAAGACGAAGAAGAGTTTCTCTTTAATCTTGCTCCATTCTCTTCAAGAATCGTGATTCTAGCTTGTTGCCATCCTCTCATAATTATTTTCGATTGTGGGAATTCTTTTCACCCATCCGGAGTAATTCAGGAGTCTTTTCAGGTTGATTAACCGGAGTCCATCAATTCAGGTTTATTCATTCTCAGCTTTCAGTTATCATTCTCCAATCTTACCGGTGCTTCGTTCAAGTGATCTTTAATCGGCTTGTGATCTCTTCGTTCTCATTTATCTAAATTCTCTCAAGCATCTTCATTCATTTGCTAATTTTTCCCGGTGTTTCTTTATATTCTCTTCATTCATTTTCAATTCTTACGGTGGTTCTTCCAAGATTTTGTCTTCCTTCGTTCATCATATCAATTTATTCGTTGTTTCAACCCGACCGGTGGTTCATGGAAGACCTTTCAAAATTGATGCTATATCTATCTTAATCCTTTCTACGAGTATAAGTAGTATGCCAAATCCTTTGTTTATCATCAATTTAATTGGTGAAGGATAAGCATAATGTAATTCCTATTCTTTGTTTCTCCCAAGTGATTAATTCCTTATTCCGGAGGTTCACAAAATTCTTGATCTCAATTGTTTCATCTTCTATTTTCCCGATTTCCAACCTCTTTCAATTATATCACCACGGAGATCCATCTAATCATTACAAGGTTTCACCTTGTGTTTTCAACTTCTCTTTCTTTTCGTTATCTTTTGTTTACCGGAGTTCCTCATGGATGTCCTACATGATGGTTCATCAAGGATTTAATTCCTTCTCAAAGTTTTTCATCGAGATTCATTTCTAATGAGCTCAAACATTCTTCATCTTGCAATCTGGAGTGCAATTCTTTCAACCGTATCATTCGAGGTGGTATTATGTCATTCTTGATAATTTGAGTTCATGTCTCATGATTCACATGTGGTCAAGGATGAGGTATTTTAAATCCATCAATCTCTTCTTTCGAGTTATCTTGGGGTTATACTTCACCTAAAGCCTTCCCTAAGGTTTGTTGATATCCATGGTGCTTATAAAGGACCCAAGATCTTCTTTACCCTCCCGGTGGAAATATTTTTCTCGTCTCCTTGTTCTTATCAATCCAATTCTTTTCCCATGAGTGGCAGGTTGTCATCTCATATTTTGAGCTGTATTCCATAAGACTATATCAAGCTTATCTTTTTGTTGTTGTGTTTCTAACAACTCCGTTCGACCCTACTCCTAAGGATACCTTTTCAAGTTCTTTTGTGGCAGAAGTTGGCATTTTCTTCTCCATTCTTTTATTTCAATTATCTATATTCTATTCTTTCGTTCCGGAGGCATTGTGTTGTTGCTCTTTTCAATCAATCATCTCTTTTTGTCAAAGATCATGCTTTTTTTTCATGCCTATCCATTTAACTGGAGTGTCGTGTCCTCTGCTCAAGTTCTTTTCACCGTATCAAGTCTTGCATAACTTCTTAACAAGAGTGCTTTCAATATATATCTTGCCCTTCAACCTCGAGGTTTTTCGCAATGTTCTTTGTCCCTCCTTGCTAACGGAGTGTTTTCGACTTTGTTCACCTTCGTTGTATTCTTTTCTTGAATTTGTTCAACCTCTTCAAGGTTCGTGGTTTCACTCGTTTGTCAATGAAGCAACGTAGTTTACCTCTTCTCTTTCTCCTCCGTTTTCCCTCCGGTGCCATTCTAGATCTCGGGACGAGATCCTCTCGTAGTGGTGGAGTGTTGTAACGCCCCGTGACCAATGTGCCAGGTGTCGTCCAGTTATTCGTTGCTGTTGCCTTGTCATTGCTTGCGTGTCATGCACTGCATATCATGTCATCATGTGCATTTCATTTGCATATGTGTTCGTCTCATGCATCTGAGCATTTTCCCCGTTGTCCGTTTTGCAATCCGGCGCTCCGTTCTCCTCCGGTGGTCATTTCTACCTTTCTCTCGTGTGTGGGGATTAAACATTTCCGGATTGGACCGAGACTTGTCATGCGGCCTTGGTTTACTACCGGTAGACCGCCTGTCAAGTTTCGTACCATTTGGACTTCGTTTGATACTCCAACGGTCAACCGAGGGACCGAAAAGGCCTTGTGTGTGTTGCAGCCCAACACCCCTCCAATTTGGCCCAAAACCCACCAAAACCCTCTCCATCATCTCGGTCGTTCGATCACGATCGCGTGGCCGAAAACCGCACCTCATTTGGACTCTCCTAGCTCCCTCTACCTATAAATACGTGCAACCCTTCCAAATTCGCGGGCCAAACCCTAGCAATCTTCCTCCTTCCGCCATCGGACACTTTCCCGTGCCGACGGACATGTCCGCCCGTCACCCCGCCGCCGCGCCCAGCCACTCCGGGGCTGCCACATCACCCCCGCGGCCGCCTCCTCCACGCCGGCCCGCGCGGCCCAGGGAGGGCCCTCGCAGCCCGCGAGCGCCGCCGCCAGGCTCCCTCGCCCGGCGCCGCCCGACTCCCTCACCCGCCGCCGTCCGTTTCGCCGGGCCGCCGCCGCCGTCGATCTCCTCGCCGATCCGCCGCCTCATCCGCCGCCCGCCATGGCTGAGCTCGCCGAGCTCCGCCGCGCCGCTTCGCCGACTACGGTGACCTCCTCCTCCACCCGGCCCCGTCTCCTCCCGCGTCCGGCGAAGATCTGGTGATCCCCGACAAGTCCGGCGACTCCCTCCTCTGGCGAACAGGTTTTCGATGAACCTCGAAGCGTGCGCCGCCTCAGCTCCAGATCCGGACGAAACCCTAGGGTTGACTTTTTGTCCTAATCTCAGTCATTTGTGGCATCTTCATCGCATCGTAACTTTGCATCCGTAACTCCATTTTGGGCATATAGCATATCGAAATGTTCGCCTTAGAGAGTACATCATTTCATTCCATTGCATCATTTTCATTTGAGTTCATCTTGATGCCCGAAATGCTGTTAGAAGAGTGCTACTTGAGTTAATTGTCAGATCTACTGCTCCATTTAGATATTTGTCATTTTTGCCATGATTTATGTGTGCATGATATGCCCATGAGATCTACATATGTTTTGTTAAGGGTTTTGCCATCTTTCCAGAGGTGCAAACCATGTATTTTTGTGATGTGTGTGGTGACTAGCACAAGCTTGCAAAGTGAGGCACTTGGTAATGCTGATTTCAGGGACTTAGCATTTCCACTAAGTCCTTGATCTGTTTTTCTCATGATGCCATATGTTCATGTTGTTTCCTAGTGATCTGTGCCTCTTTTGAGGATGATCAGTAAGGATGTATTGTTAATCTTGTAGTGCTCTATCCATCCATGTACTTGTTTTCAATTATGGAGCAACCTAGCTTGAGTCAATCGACCTCTACTTTTGCTATTTCATGAATCTGGGCAGATTGTCTACTTGTTAGCAATTTTGCCAAGGGTGTTGTAGTTGATCCGTGCATGCTATGTTATTGTTCTTGCCATGTCTAGCTTGTATTATGTGTATTCTTGATGGGTGTATTCTTAGATTGTCATGCCTTGCTCTGTAGTGAGTGCATCGAGCTCATTAACATGCCTACTTGATATCTATTTTCTGCATGCTCCAGTTTTTCACTAAGTCTGTGATCTGATTATGTTTTTTCCATGTTCACATGCTTGCAATTGTATTTTCTGATCCCTTTTGGCTCAAGGTCACTAAGGGACTTTTGTTAAGCTCTTTGAGTAGCTCTATTCCATGCTTTACTTTGCCATGTTCAGGTCCTGTAGCATATAGTTTTCATGCTCCGAAGAGTGCTACCTGATCTGAAATTCCAGACAAGTGTTAATTTCACTAAGTCTGAGATCTATTTACCATATGCATTTTTGCCATGCTTGTTTGAACCTGTTAATGGATAAATTGGCCGTAGCTCAATGCTAGACTTTTGTTAAGCATCATGAATGGATCCCTGCCATATATTTTGTTTCCATGTTTGGGTGCTGTAGCTTGTTCATCTCATTGCATTTAGATGGCTACTTGCTGTAAATCGCAGACCGGTGTCATATTTGCATTGCTTGCCATTTCCAAACCGTAACTCCGATTCCGGTGATCTTTATATCGTTTTCAAGCGATTTCATCTCATCTTTCCAGTAGCACACTTGGATTTCCATGTTGAGGCCAGGTTCATGCATTCCTTGTCAAATCATGCATATGCATCGCATACCGCATCCCGCATATCATACCATGTTCATGTGTGGTTTGTTTACTATGTTGTGTGCTTCTTTTCCGGTGTTTGCTTCTTCGGGTTGGTTCCGATAACTTCGCGTTTGTGAGGACCCGTTCGTCTACGTCTGTTTATCTTCTTCATGGACTCGTTCTTCTTCCTTGCGGGATTTCAGGCAAGATGATCATACCCTCGAAATCACTACTATCTTTGCTTTGCTAGATGCTCGCTCTTTTGCTATGCCTATGCTACGATGCCTACCACTTGCTTTAAAGCCTCCCAAATTGCCATGTCAAACCTCTAACCCACCATGTCCTAGCAAACCGTTGATTGGCTATGTTACCGCTTTGCTCAGCCCCTCTTATAGCGTTGTTAGTTGCAAGTGAAGATTGAAGTTTGTTCCTTGTTGGAACACGGAGATGTTGTTCCTTGTTGGAACATGTTTACTTGTTGGGATATCACACTATATCTTATTTAATTAATGCATCTATATACTGGGTAACGGGTGGAAGGCTCGGCCTTATGCCTGGTGTTTTGTTCCACTCTTGCCGCCCTAGTTTCCGTCATATCGGTGTTATGTTCCCGGATTTTTGCGTTCCTCACGCGGTTGGGTTATAATGGGAACCCCTTGACAGTTCGCCTTTGAATAAAACTCCTCCAGCAAGGCCCAACCTTGGTTTTACCTATTCGCCACCTAGCTTTTCCCTTGGGAGTCATCAGGGTCATCTTTTTTTAACCCCCCCCCTCTGTCTCAACCACCTTTCCCCCTCTTTCATCTACTACCCCGCCTTATTTTTGTTCTCTGCCCTTTTTCTCCCTTCCTCGTCATTCTTTTCTCTCATCTTACCAGTGCTCGTATCTTTTCCCCGTGTTTCCCTTGCATTCTGGTCCCTCTCCTTCATAACCTCTCATTCCTACATCACCTCTCGCCGTTCCTCTGCTTTACTCCGCATCTTCATTACTACAATCCGCTCTGTCCTCTCCTCTTCATCCGGCCTGTGTCTTTTTTTCGTGTCTGTCTGGCCCCTCTGTCTCGCTTCTTGCCCTTTTATTATATACTTTTACGTTGCTTCCTCTGTCGCGTTTATTTCCTCTTTCTCTCCTTATTTATTTCTGCCACTGGTTCTATATTCTTCTTCTCTCTTTTCTTCTCATCGTCCTGTCCTGCCTTGTCTTTCTCATTCATTTTTCTCCGTCGTTCACGTCTCCGTTATACCCTTTCTCAGTACAGTCTCTGTATTCCTTGTGTCTCGCTCCCTCCCTTCTCGTTTTCCTTGTCTATTTCTTCCGTTATTCTTTTGTTCGTTCCTCTTACATCTATTCTCCCTTCTTATGTCTCTATCCTTCCTCTGTTAGTACTGTCTCTATTACTTCCCCCCCTTCTTACATTGTCTGCTTCTGCTGTGTCGTTATCTCTGGACGACTCAACCTTGCATCTTATCTCCATCTCGCTTCACTAGATGTGTCCTTCATCAGATTCAGTCTGTCTCCTCTGATCTCCTTCTTCCTTCCGCCGTCCTTTCTCGTGTATCGTCTTTCACCTCACTTTCCATTTCCTTTCTCCTCCGTTCGTCTAGACACTTTATTTTACTCCTCCCTCTTTTTCTCCCCATCTATGCGTCCCTACTCCCATCGTGCTACGTCTTCTGGTCTCTTCCTTTCCCCCCTACTCTCTTTTTTCTTCTGCTTATTCTCTTCTCCTATTCATGTCTTTCTCTCTACTCCCCGTTCCTATTCTTTCTCGGTCTCTCCACTGACATTTCCCGATTAGGTTCCTCTATTTTCTTCGATTTCTTCTCTCCTTCGTTCTGTTCTTCTCTCCCGTTCTCATCTTCCCTCTTCCCTCCATGTCCTCCAGTTTTCTTAGTCTCTTCCTCTTCTCTCCTTACTTGGTTCATAGTCTTCTCTTTCCTATGTTTATCGCTCTCCCTTTATATCTCTTTCTTCATTTTGTTTCCCCTCATTCTGTTCTCATTTGTTCTCTTTCCGGATCCCTTTGCTCCCTCTTTCTCGCTTTGGTCCGTTCTATTTCTCCGTCTCTCCCCCCTATTCACTCTTACTTCTCTCTTCTCCTTTTTTACCTTTCTCCAGTTCCGTTTCTTCTCCTTTTCCTTCCTCTTCTCCCACCTTCCCCTCACCTCCTTCTCGTCTCCCCTCTCCCTTATCCTTTTGTCATGTTCACATGCTTGCAATTGTATTTTTTGATCCCTTCCCTTAGTGACCTTGAGCCAAAAGGGATCAGAAAATACAATTGCAAGCATGTGAACATGGCAAAAACATAATCAGATCACAGACTTAGTGAAAAACTGGAGCATGCAGAAAACAGATATCAAGTAGGCATGTTAACGAGCTCGATGCACTCACTACAGAGCAAGGCATGACAATCTAAGCATACACCCATCAAGAATACACATAATACAACCTAGACATGGCAAGAACAATAACATAGCATGCACGGATCAACTACAACACCCTTGGCAAAATTGCTAACAAGTAGACAATCTGCCCAGATTCACGAAATAGCAAAAGTAGAGCTCGATTGAATCAAGCTTGGTTGCTCCATAATTGCAAACAAGGACATGGATGGATAGATCACTACAAGATTAACAAAACATCCTTACTGATCATCCTCAAAAGAGGCACGGATCACTAGGAAACAACATGAACATATGGCATCATGAGAAAAACAGATCAAGGACTTAGTGGAAATGCTAAGTCCCTGAAATCAGCATTACCAAGTGCCTCACTTTGCAAGCTTGTGCTAGTCACCACACACATCACAAAAATACATGGTTTGCACCTCTGGAAAGATGGCAAAACCCTTAATAAAACATATGTAGATCTCATGGGCATATCATGCACACATAAATCATGGCAAAAATGACAAATATCTAAATGGAGCAGCAGATCTGACAATTAACTCAAGTAGCACTCTTCTAACAGCATTTCGGGCATCAAGATGAACTCAAATGAAAATGATGCAATGGAATGAAATGATGTACTCTCTAAGATGAACATTTCGATATGCTATATGCCCAAAACGGAGTTACAGATGCAAAGTTACGATGCGATGAAGATGCGAAAAAGTGACTGAGATTAGGACAAAAAGTCAACCCTAGGGTTTCGTCCGGATCTGGAGCTGAGGCGGCGCGCACTTCGAGGTTCATCGGAAACCTGTTCGCCGGAGGAGGGAGTCGCCGGACTTGTCGGGGATCGCCGGATCTTCGCCGGACGCGGGAGGAGACGGGGCCGGGTGGAGGAGGAGGTCGCCGTAGTCGGCGAAGCGGCGTGGCGGAGCTCGGCGAGCTCAGCCATGGCGGGCGGCGGATGAGGCGGGGGATCGGTGAGGAGATAGATGGCGGCGGCGGCCCGGCAAAACGGACGGCGGCGGGTGAGGGAGCCGGGCGGCGCCGGGCGAGGGAGCCTGGCTGCGGCGCTCGCGGGCTGCGAGGGCCCTCCCTGGGCCGCGTGGGCCGGCATGGAGGAGGCGGCCGCGGGGGTGACGTGGCAGCCCCGGAGTGGCTGGGCGTGGAGGCGGGGTGACGGGCGGACATGTCCGTCGGCGCGGGAAAGTGTCCGACGGCGGAAGGAGGAAGATTGCTAGGGTTTGGCCCGCGAATTTGGAAGGGTTGCACGTATTTATAGGTAGAGGGAGCTAGGAGAGTCCAAATGAGGTGCGGTTTTCGGCCACGCGGTCGTGATCGAACGACCGAGATGATGGAGAGGGTTTTGGGCCAAATTGAAGGGGTGTTGGGCTGCAACACACACGAGGCCTTTTCGGTCCCTCGGTTAACCGTTGGAGTATCAAATGAAGTCCAAATGGTACGAAACTTGACAGGCGGTCTAGCGGTAGCAAACCAAGGCCGCATGACAAGTCTCGGTCCAATCCAGAAATGTTTAATCCCCACACACGAAAGAAAGGTAGAAATGACCACCGGAGGAGAACGGAGCGCCGGATTGCAAAACGGACAACGGGGAAAATGCTCGGATGCATGAGACGAATACGTATGCAAGTGAAATGCACATGATGGAATGATATGCAATTCATGACACGCAAGCAATAACAAGGAAACAACAATGAATAACTGGACGACACCTGGCACATCGGTCACGGGGCGTTACACCCAGTGACAGAAGGGGCAGCAAGGCACGTATTGTATCGTTGCCATCGAGGATAACAAGATGGGGTTTATTTCATATTGCATGAATTTATCTCTCTACATCATGTCATCTTGCTTAAGGCGTTACTCTGTTTTTAACATAATACTCTAGATGCATGCTGGATAGCGGTCGATGAGTGGAGTAATAGTAGTAGATGCAGAATCGTTTCGATCTACTTGTCACGGACGTGATGCCTATATACATGATCATGCCTAGATATTCTCATAATTATGCACAATTCTATCAATTGCTCAACAGTAATTTGTTCACCCACCGTAGAATACTTATGCTCTTGAGAGAAGCCACTAGTGAAACCTATGGCCCCCGGGTCTATTCTCATCATATCAATCTCCATCACTTTTATATTGTTTTGCTATTTACTTTGCTTTTACTTTTTACTTTGCATCTTTATATCAAAAATACCAAAAATATTCTATCTATCAGATCTCACTCTCGTAAGTGACCGTGAAGGTCTTGACAACCCCTAATCACGTTGGTTGCGAGTAGTTATCGCTTTGTGCAGGTACGAGGGACTTGAGCGTGGGCTCCTACTGGATTGATACCTTGGTTCTCAAAAACTGAGGGAAATACTTACGCTACTCTGCTGCATCATCCCTTCCTCTTCGGGGAAAACCAATGCAAGCTCAAGACGTAGCAAGAAGGATATCTGGCGCCGTTGTCGGGGAGTCTATGCAAAAAGTCAATACACCAAGTACCCATCACAATCCCTATCTCTCGCATTACATTATTTGCCATTTGCCTCTCGTTTTCCTCTCCCCCCAATTCACCCTTGCCGTTTTATTCGCCCTCTCTCTCCCTATCCTCCCTCTCTATTTGCCTCTTTTTGCCCGCTTGCCTTTTGTTTGCTCGTGTGTTAGATTGCTTGTTTGTCGTGATGGATCAAGATACTACTAAATTGTGTGACTTCACCAATACCAATAATAATGATTTCCTTAGCACTCTGATTTCTCCTCTTACCGATGCTAAATCTTGTGAAATTAATACTGCTTTGTTGAATCTTGTTATGAAAGATCAATTCGCCGGCCTTCCTAGTGAAGATGCCGCTACTCATCTGAATAGCTTCGTTGATTTATGTGATATGCAAAAGAAAAAAGATGTCAACAATGATGTCGTTAAATTGAAGCTATTTCCTTTTTCGCTTAGAGATCGTGCTAAAGCTTGGTTTTCGTCTTTGCCTAAGAATAGTATTGATTCATGGAACAAGTGCAAAGATGCTTTTGTCTCTAAGTATTTTCCTCCCGCTAAGATCATCTCTCTTAGAAACGATATAATGAACTTTAAACAACTTGATCATGAACATGTTGCACAAGCTTGGGAGATAATGAAATTAATGATACGTAATTGCCCTACTCATGGTTTGAATTTGTGGATGATCATACAAAAATTTTATGCCGGATTGAATTTTGCTTCTAGAAATCTTTTAGATTCGGCCGCGGGAGGCACTTTTATGGAAATCACTTTAGGAGATGCTACTAAACTCCTAGATAATATTATGGTTAATTATTCTCAATGGCATACTGAAAGAACTTCTAATAAAAAAAGTGCATGCGATAGAAGAAATTAATGTGTTGAGTGGAAAGATGGATGAACTTATGAAATTATTTGCTACTAAGAGTGTTTCTTCTGATCCTAATGATATGCCTTTGTCTACTTTGATTGAGAATAATAATGAATCTATGGATGTGAATTTTGTTGGTAGGAATAATTTTGGTAACAATGCTTATAGAGGGAATTTTAATCCTAGGCCATATCCTAGTAATCCTTCTAATAATTATGGGAATTCCTACAACAACTCTTATGGAAATTATAATAAGATGCCCTCTGATTTTGAATCTAATGTTAAAGAATTTATTTCTTCGCAAAAGAATTTTAATGCTATGATTGAAGAAAAATTGCTTAAGATTGATGATTTGGCTAGGAACGTTGATAGAATTTCTCTTGATGTTGATGCTTTGAAACTTAGATCTATTCCACCTAAGCATGATATTAATGAGTCTCTAAAAGCCATGAGAATTTCAATTGATGAGTGTAAATAAAGAACCGCTAGGATGCGTGCTTCCAAAGATGCCTTTATTAAAGCGTGTTCTTCTAATTCCTATGAAAATCAAGATGAAGATCTAAAAGTTATTGATTTGTCTCCTATTAAATCTTTATTTTGCAATATGAATCTTGATGAAACTGAATATGATCTTCCTCTTTACCTAGAAGGCGTTCTAAAAATTCGGAGTGTTTGGATCTTAATGATGAAATTGATGAAAGTGGGATTGAAAGAAATAAAAATCTAGATGTTGCTAAACCCACTATATTGGATTTCAAGGAATTTAATTATGAAAGTTTCTCTTTGATTGATTGTATTTCCTTGTTGCAATCCGTGCTAAATTCTCCACATGCTTATAGTCGAAATAAAGCCTTCACCGAACATATTGTTGATGCCTTGATGCAATCTTATGAAGAAAGACTTGAGTTGAAAGTTTCTATCCCTAGAAAACTCTATGATGAGTGGGAAACAACTATTAAAATTAAAATTAAAGATCATGAGTTCTATGCTTTGTGTGATTTGGGTGCTAGTGTCTCTACTATTCCCAAGACTTTGTGTGATTTACTAGATTTCCGTAATTTTGATGATTGCTCTCTAAACTTGCATCTTGAGGATTCCACTATTAAGAAACCTATGGGAAGAATTAATGATGTTATTATTGTTGCAAATAGGAATTATGTGCCCGTAGATTTCATTGTTCTTGATATAGATTGCAATCCTTCTTTCCCTATTATTCTTGGTAGACCTTTCCTTAGAACGGTTGGTGCGATTATTGATATGAAGGAAGGGAATATTAGATTACAATTTCCATTAAAAAAGGGCATGGAACACTTTCCAAGAAAGAAAATAAAATTACCATATGAAACTATCATGAGAGCCACTTATGGATTGCCTACCAAAGATGGCAATACCTAGATCTATTCTTGCTCGTTATGCCTAGCTAGGGGCGTTAAACGATAGTGCTTGTTGGGAGGCAACCCAATTTTATTTTTATTCCTTGCTTTTTTTCTCCTGTTTAGTAATACATAAATTATTTAGCCTCTGTTTTGGTTGTGTTTTTTGTGTTTAATTAGTGTTTGTGCCAAGTAGAATCGTTGGGAAGACTTGGGGAAAGTCTTGTTGAACTTGCTGTAAAAAACAGAAACTTTAGCGCTCACGAGAACTACTGTAATTTTTATTTGAAGAGTGCTATCTAGTTAATTATTTTTGCAGATGATTAATAGATAAATTCCTCACGTCCATAAATTTATTTTAGAATTTTTGGGGTTCCATATTTTGCGCTAGCTACAGATTACTACAGACTGTTCTGTTTTTGACAGATTCTGTTTTTCGTGAGTTGTTTGCTTATTTTGATGAATCTATGGCTATTAAAATAGTTTATAATCCATAGAGAAGTTGGAATACAGTAGGTTTAACACCAATATAAATAAAGAATGAGTTCATTACAGTACCTTGAAGTGGTCTTTTGTTTTCTTTCGCTAACGGAGCTCACGAGTTTTCTATCTTGAGTTTTGTGTTGTGAAGTTTTCAAGTTTTGGGTGAATTCTTTTGATGGATTATGGAACAAGGAGTGGCAAGAGCCTAAGCTTGGGTATGCCCATGGCACCCCCAATATAATCCAAGTACAGCAAAAATTCAAAGCATGGGGATGCCCCGGAAGGCATCCCCTCTTTCGTCCACTTCCATCGGTAATTTACTTGGAGCTATATTTTTATTCACCAACATGATATGTGTTTTGCTTGGAGCGTCTTTTATTATTTGTGTCTTTGTTTGTTAGTATGCCACAATCATCCTTGTTGTACACACATTTTGAGAGAGCCATACATGAATTAAAATTTGATAGAATACTCTATGTGCTTCACTTATATTTTTTGAGCTAGATAATTTTGCTCTATGTGCTTCACTTATATCCTTTGAGCTAGATAATTTTTCTCTATGTGCTTCACTTATATCCTTTGACCTAGATAATTTTTCTCTATGTGCTTCACTTATATCTTTTGAGCGTTATAATTTTGCTCTATGAGCTTTACTTAGATCTTTTAGAGCACGATGGTCGATTTATTTTAAAGAAACTATTGATCTCTCATGCTTCACTTAAATTAATTTGAGAGTCTCTTAATAGCAGGGTAATTTGCCTAATAATAATGTGCTTGGTATTCAAGATTTGTGAAACTTTCTTTTGAGTGTGTTGAATACTAAGAACAGATTGAAGCATGATAATTGTTTTGAGATATGGAGGTGATAATATTAAAGTCATACTAGTTGAGTAGTTGTGAATTTAAAGAATACTTGTGTTGAAGTTTGTGATTCCCGTAGCATGCACGTATGGTGAACCGTTATGTGATGAAGTCGGAGCATGATTTATTTATTGATTGTCTTCCTTATGAGTGGCGGTCGGGGACGAGCGATGGTCTTTTCCTACCAATCTATCCCCCTAGGAGCATGCGCGTAATACTTTGCTTTGATAACTTCTAACTTTTTGCAATAAGTATATGAGTTCTTTATGACTAATGTTGAGTCCATGGATTATACGCAGTCTCACCCTTCCACCCTTGCTAGCCTCTCTAATACCGCACAACTTTCGCCGGTATCATACACTTACCATATACCTTCCTCAAAACAGCCACCATACCTACCTATTATGGCATTTCCATAGCCATTCCGAGATATATTGCCATGCAACTTTCCACCATCCAGTTCATCATGACACATCCATCATTGTCATATTTCTTAGCATGATCATGTAGTTGACATAGCATTTGTGGCAAAGCCACCGTTCATAATTCTTTCATACTTGTCACTCTTGATTCATTGCATATCCCGGTACACCGTCGGAGGCATTCATATAGAGTCATACTTTGTTTTAGTATCGAGTTGTAATCATTGAGTTGTAAATAAATAGAAGTGTGATGATCATCATTCAGTAGAGCATTGTCCCCCCAAAAAAGAAGAAAGGCCAAAGAAAAAAAAGCCCAAAGAAAATATAAATAAATAAAAAAGGGGCAATGCTACTATCCTTTTTTCCACACTTGTGCTTAAAAGTAGCACCATGATATAGCAAGTCTCATATATTGTGCTTCAAAGTAGCACCATGTTCTTCATATAGAGTCTCATATGTTATCACTTTCATATACTAGTGGGAATTTTACGTTATAGAACTTGGCTTGTATATTCCAATGATGGGCTTCCTCAAATTGCCCTAGGTCTTCGTGAGCAAGCAAGTTGGATGCACACCCACTAGTTTCTTTTGTTGAGCTTTCATACATTTATAGCCCTAGTGCATCCGTTGCATGGCAATCCCTACTCACTCACATTGATATCTATTGATGGGAATCTCCATAGCCCGTTGATACGCCTAGTTGATGTGAGACTATCTTCTCCTTTTTGTCTTCTCCACAACCACCATTCTATTCCACCTATAGTGCTATATCCATGGCTCACGCTCATGTATTGCATGAAGATTGAAAAAGTTTTGAAAAAGTTAGAGTATGAAACAATTGCTTGGCTTGTCATCGGGGTTGTGCATGATTTAAATACTTTGTGTGGGGAAGATGGAGCATAGCCAGACTATATGATTTTGTAGGGATAACTTTCTTTGTCCATGTTATTTTGAGAAGACATAATTGCTTTGTTAGTATGCTTGAAGTATTATTATTTTCTATGTCAATATAAACTTTTGTCTTGAATCTTTCTAATCTGAATGTTCATACCACAATTAAGAATATTAGCATTGAAATTATGCCAAGTAGCACTCTGCATCAAAAATTCTCTTTTTATCATTTACCTACTCGAGGATGAGCAAGAATTAAGCTTGGGGATGCCTGATACGTCTCCAACGTATCTATAATTTTTGATTGCTCCAGGCTATATTATCTACTATTTTGGACTATATTGGGCTTTATTTTCCACTTTTGTATTATTTTTGGGACTAACCTATTAACCGGAGGCCCAGCCCAGAATTGCTGTTTTTTGCCTATTTCAGTGTTTCGGATAAACGGAATATCAAACGGAGTCCAAACGGAATAAAATCTTCGGAAACGTGATTTTCTCACCGAACGTGATCCAGGAGACTTGGACCCTACTACAAGGGATCAAAGAGGTGGTCACAAGGGTGGGGGCGCCCCCCTAGGGCGCGCCCCCTGCCTCGTGGGCCCCTCGGTGCTCCACCGACGTACTCCTTCCTCCTATATATACACACGTACCCCCAAACGATCAGAACAGGAGCCAAAACCCTAATTCCACCGCCGCAACTTTCTGTATCCACGAGATCCCATCTTGGGGCCTGTTCCGGAGCTCCGCCGGAAGAGGGTCGTCATCACGGAGGGCTTCTACATCATCCTAGCCCCTCCGATGAAGTGTGAGTAGTTTACCTCAGACCTTCGGGTCCATAGTTAGTAGCTAGATGGCTTCTTCTCTCTCTTTGAATCTCAATACAAAGTTCCCCCCCCCTCTCTTGTGGAGATCTATTCGATGTAATCTTCTTTTTGTGGTGTGTTTGTTGTGACCGATGAATTGTGGGTTTATGATCAAGTCTATCTATGAATAATATTTGAATCTTTTCTGAATTCTTTTATGCATGATTGGTTATCTTTGCAACTCTCTTCGAATTATCCGTTTGGTTTGGCCAACTAGATTGGTTGTTCTTGCCATGGGAGAAGTGCTTAGCTTTGGGTTCGATCTTGCGGTGTCCTTACCCAGTGACAGAAGGGGCAGCAAGGCACGTATTGTATCATTGCCATCGAGGATAACAAGATGGGGTTTATTTCATATTGCATGTATTTATCTCTCTACATCATGTCATCTTGCTTAAGGCGTTACTCTGTTTTTAACTTAATACTCTAGATGCATGCTGGATAGCGGTCGATGAGTGGAGTAATAGTAGTAGATGCAGAATCGTTTCGATCTACTTGTCACGGACGTGATGCCTATATACATGATCATTCCTAGATATTCTCATAATTACGCACAATTCTATCAATTGCTCAATAGTAATTTGTTCACCCACCGTAGAATACTTATGCTCTTGAGAGAAGCTACTAGTGAAACCTATGGCCCCCGGGTCTATTCTCATCATATCAATCTCCATCACTTTTATATTGTTTTGCTATTTACTTTGCTTTTACTTTTTACTTTGCATCTTTATATCAAAAATACCAAAAATATTCTATCTATCAGATCTTACTCTCGTAAGTGACCGTGAAGGGCTTGACAACCCCTAATCGCGTTGGTTGCGAGTAGCTATCGCTTTGTGCAGGTACGAGGGACTTGAGCATGGGCTCCTACTGGATTGATACCTTGGTTCTCAAAAGCTGAGGGAAATACTTACGCTACTCTGCTGCATCATCCCTTCCTCTTCGGGGAAAACCAACGCAAGCTCAAGACGTAGCACGGGGTTATTACAGTCAATGGAAACACAGAGCGCTCTCTCCGAATAGAGGAGCACACTGCGGCCCTCGCAACAGAAGCACAAAACAGCCTCTCAAGGCAATCCACCAGTTCAGCGTTCCAAGACCGGACACCTTCAAGCGCGCTCGGAGCAATCTGCAACTAGACCGCCTAGCGCGATCTGATCGCGTAGCAATGCGGCCCCCACCCCAGTCTCAGCCAAATGACAAAACTCGTGCCACGCGTACATAATTACGCATTAAAAATACCATGGGCACAGGTGGGGAGGGGGGCACACTGCGGCACGCCCCAAGACGCGGCTTAAACCACACTAGGGGCTTCCCGTTTGGTTATTTTTCTCTTTTTCAGGACCTTAATCTCTAGAAACCCTGTCTGGCATCACTATTGCCGAACACATGATGCAGCAACCAAGGAGGCAGACAGCTACGTCACACCACAGAATTCCCAGGTGGATTACAATAACGAGCGAAATATTTGATTTAATACTATTCCTCAGCTTGCCCTTGGAAGGGACATAGTCCCACTCTTTGCTTATCGCACCATTTGTATCATTTTGCTTTAAGGCACCTTTTTGAATAAACAATGCATAACATTACGACTATTATTGCATTCTTGTTATATATATTTGTGTTCATTAACGATGCCTTGCAACCGTACACTTTGGTACGGCCAATACACCAGGGGCTTACGTACCCCACAATCTGGTGTGAAAAGTCCGAACACTTTCACAAGTGCTGGCACCCCGAACTTATAGCATTATATGCATCAGCTCCGAATCATGTCTTTGCTCAAATGTTGGGCTTGCCCGGCTCCTATGTTTTGGTACCTTACGTTCCGCTCTATCGGCTAAGGTAGCGCTAGGAGAACTACTGCGATTGTGCCCCGGTTCTGCTGGGCTTAGCACCTCAGTAGAGAAAGCTAAAACTGACTGTCATGATAAGGCGAGAGACTGGTCGCTGTTCGGCGAGGTTTTCGAGTCCCTAAAGACTTATGCCGCTTAGGGCGAGGGGCCGGCCTGTCCGGCTTAAAGGCGTGTATCGCGCCCCGAATTCGGCCTTCCGAATACCAGGGGCTTCGCCGAAATTTAAAATTATAGAATTCTATGGCTAAGTGAGAGTGATAAAGCATTATTAGTCCGGTTGCCTTGTTCACTGTGCTGAGCACCTCCCTCGAAGGACCCAAATGGGAACAAGAGTGCTCAGGTTTATCCCGAACACCCCAGCACTCGTGGCATGGGGGCAGAAGCCGAGGACTAGCCATCTCTCAGATTGGATAAACAGCCAAACAGAAGGTAATATTTTAAATTCACACAAGCGTTGCATAGCGCATATGAAACAAGTTTTCATCCTACAGGATCACACGAGCAAGTTTACTCAATTCTTCTTCCTCTGCATCAATGATGGACATACCTCCGGGTGTGCCAATTTCATCGTGGCCGGCAAGGTCAACTCAATCTCAAAGACTGGGAAGAAGGCCGATGGCTTCCGTAGCAAGTGGGCCATGATGGACGCCAAGTGCGCCCACCCATGCTTGACGCTGCCGACGGAGATGCCCCAGTCCGACAAGGGGTCGTATCGCGCGAAGCTCACTGATGAGCGGGCGACGTTGGTGCTGGAGCAGATAAACGCCAACCTGAAGCCGGGCAACACGAAGGCGGCAAAGGTGACAGGGGCCATGCTCCTGAGGGAATTCCTGATGCTGTGCATAGCCCTGGTTCAGGCGCGTTCGCGCCCCTTGTGGGAGCTTGGGAACGAAGAGGACAAGGTTCACCTGAGCCCGGAAGCCTTCTCCGATGATGAGCTGGCTGTGGCTCTCCTCCTCCTGGTCGAGGACGACCAGGAGTATCCGCCGAATGTCTTCACTCCCTTGTTTCGCCGCAGGGACGGGGCGCTGGTCATGGCCGCCAGGCCACCCTTTGACGGGTGCAGGCTGGTGCCCCCGGCGCCCACCCGGGCCCCTGCGGCACTGATGCCGGTGGAGCTTTCTTCTGGTGAGTCCCGCAGGGAGGAAGAGGTGGAGGAGGAAGACTCGGAGATAAACCTCGAAGGGACGGGGGAGACCCCCCCCCTGACTAAAGCTGACATCCTCCGCACCCGTCCTGACGATGACGAGGCTGATGCCCACCAAGAGAAGGGAGAGCCACCCGTGATCCCAATGAGGGACCAATCGGCGCTGATCTCCCGGGATGCTGCTTCTACTCCGGCGCCGCCGGGAGCCGCTTCCGGCCCCGCTGCTGCTCCTGCTCCTGCTCCCAGAGCTGGCACGCCTGCGCCTCGGGTCGCGAAGCTCTCCGGCTTCAGGATCCTCAAGCGGAGGGACTACGCCACGGTGGATCAGTAAGTGTTATCGTTCTGCCTTGTTCTTGCTGCTGATGCTTGTTTCTGACTCTTCTTCCTTGTCATGTAACTAGGCCAACGCCTACGGCGAAGAGGAGAAGGGAGAGCGAGGTGGTGTTGCTTGAGCCCAGGTCGCCTCATACGGCTGCGCCCCTCTCCATGAGCAAAGGTGGGGATGGTGCTCATGCTTCTCTAGCCCGATCATCCTCGCGAGGCTGGGTGGAGCATCCTCGGGAGAAGTCAGCCCCCGAAGCCCCGCTGACTCGGGAGGTGCCAGAGTCCGGCTCGGGTGCTGAGGTCCAAGAGGCTCAGGAGCATCCAGCCTCCCAGGCCATGGTGACAACGACGACTCTTCCTCCTCCTTCTGCTGTGTTGTTGGCCCCAGGTTCCTCTGCTTCTCCTGATGTTCTGGAGTGGGCCCTTTCTGAGATGGCCCGGCTGCGAGAAGATCTCCAAAGCATCGAACCCCTCTTGGGAGCTGGGCGTCTGGAGCTGGTCTCTGGTTGGCTTCATTCTGACGTGTCCGTTTGGGCGGCTTGAGCCAGGTCACGGCGACCTCTGAGGGGGAGAAGCGAGCCGCAGCTCAGGCAGCAGTTGCTCGCGAGCCGGCGCTGAAGGACGCCGAGGCCGCCCAAAGTCGCTGACGGGTGCTAGAGGCTGAACTGAAGATCCTTCTGAAGAGCATGTCGAAGATGCCCATGTCCTTAAGGCGGAGGAAGAGAGGATGAAGGCCCGGGAGGACACCATCAAGGGTCGCGACACCGAGCTAGAGCAGCTGGCGCAAGCGCAGGCCGCTGAGCGCGGTCGGCTAGAGGAACTGGAGCAAAAGGTGCAGGCTGAGAAAGCCGAACTTGACGCCAAGACGAAGGTTCTGGCCGAGGACCGCGCGGCCTTCGCGCTTCTCGGGAAGAGGTCTCGCGAGGCTCTGAAGTCACTCTATGAGAAGGGCTTGGAGAAGCCGCTGGATACCAATAAGGACGGCCCCGCCCAGTTGCTTCCCTACTTGGTCGAGGCGCTTGAGAAAGTCGTGTGCGGCATCGGCCCCATTGGCAGAGGAAGAGGCGCACGTCCTTTCTTCAGCCGCGCTGACGCGTGTCTTCAGCCACCTCCATCTTCATGATCCTGTCGCCCGCCTTGACGAGATGCTGGAGTCTGTGGCTGATGAACACTGCGCAGCCGCCGCCGCAGTCGTGAAAGGTCAGGTGGAAGCCCTGCTGAGGAAGTCCGATGCCTTCGCCCCACGCCTTCGACTGGTGGTGCAGGTGAAGGTGTCGCCACCCAGGAGGGGGCGCCTCTTACGGGTGCCGGCGGTGTCCGGGGGTGACTGGCTTGCGGCTCCTTTCCTGTTGAAACTCCTGCAGCATGTAGCGTGCCTCGTGGAGGCGTTTAAACTTGTGTTTGACGTTCAGAGAACAATATGTCCTGTAATATTTGCCTTGAGATTTTGCGATTTCCTTCCTATTTGCTTTACGTTCTACGTCGGCAGAGCCTGGCCACACGCATACCTCAGCCGCCGTTGGGTCTTTCGGAGACCAGGATGAGCCCAAGGAGCGAGGGGCTACGTGACCAGTTAGGCTCCTGAGTCGCGATGCTCAGGAGTCCCCCTTCACGCGCAAACAGCTTATAGGAAAGAGGCGCGAGGATAAATCTAGTGTTCTACGTCGGCAGGGCCCGGCCCCGCGCATACCTCAACCGCCGTTGGGCCGACCAGAGAGCAGGATGGAACCAAGGAGTGAGGCGATACGTGACCAGTTAGGCTCCTAAGTCGCGATGCTCAGGAGTCCCCCTTGACGTTCAAACGACCTTCATACCTTAGCTCCGCTTGGGACGGCGCACGACGACCAGGTCCAAGGGACCTAACGGGGTGGCGTACGCTTGGGCGTGCCCCGAGCGCAGCGCCCTCGTGGAGCTCTCCCGAGGGGAGGCGTTGCGATGAGGCCGGACACTGGGACTGGAGGCTCCCTAAGGTTATACGGCCGTGAGGCCACCCTTAGTTGTTTATCACCAGGACGGACCATGGCGCTTCCGCACTTGCATGGGCATAGCCGCTCCTCGACAGTGTCGACTGCCAGCGCGGAGCACGGTACTTCCACTGGTACGTGGGAGGGGACTCCCTACTGCGGAGAGCAACAGGGGCGTGTACAACCCCGCCCTGACACGTGGCTGGCACGGAAGGGCTAGACGAGGTGTGTGTGGGCACTCGTGAGCCAGCGCGGGACTCACGAGGCCCTACCTCAGGGCGGGTTGCACCTGGTCTTGATTCTTGTTTGCTGTGTTGGTCCTGCGAGGTGGTCAAACAACCTGCGCCGAAGGAATCTCCTGAGGTTATCGCATGAGAAAACCAAGCACCAACGGCCCCAGGAGGTGACGTAAACGGGGCCGGCCCGCCAGACAGAGCTCATGCGTTGGATTTATCGACACTGCAGGGACGGGCCCAAGCATGGACGCCGTGCCTAACCCTCTCACGTGAAGGGTCCTGAAGAAAGACGATCGGCGCGCGGCTCCCATGGTGGGTGAGAGTCAAGCAGGTGATAACCATAGATAGATTATGCATGGAAAGCAAACTAGCTAGGGTAAATGCATGAACGATACGTGCCACTGGGTTTGGCCCGAGCAGCTTGGGGATGATGTAGCTCGAGGGGCGCCCCCAGCAAGGTAAGCTAAAGACATAAAAAAGAAGGGATACATGCCACAGGGACGGACCCACGCGGCCTGGGAATGATGCAGCCCTGGGGGCGCTCCCAGCTAAATAAACTTGGAAAGTGTCACCTAGTTCCGTTGATGAAGGGGTGTTGAGGCAGCTGAAGGTACGTGGCGAAGGGGTTGCTCCTCACGAGCCACCGGGGCCCTGAGCCTTGGGAGTCCGTGGGGGTCCAGGCGGTTCCTTGAGGACCATCACCATCTCCGCTAGGACTGCGTGGTGCCTAGCCTCCTGACCCGCCATGACGCTCCGCAGGCTGTGCTGGAAGGCAACAGCCACGCTCGGCAGGCTGAACGGCATGCGAACGTAGCTGTGAGGTGGGCCCTTGCAGCGTCCCACGCGCGAAGGCCAGAAACGATCCTGAGATGCGGCTCGGTTGAGCCCTGGTATGGCGATGCAGACGCGCAGCTCACCACCCTTGCCAGGGTGGGGAGCAATGCCAGGTGGGCGGCGGTCGCCGCGTATTGCTCTTGCTTCCTAAAGCTCCTAGGATATCTTGGTGATGAACTCCTGGGCACCAGCGCTCCTTGCCCAGTGTCCTCCTGAGGGAGACGTGCCACGAAGCACGCCTCCAAGGGGTGCCCGAGCACCTCCCTCGCGACATTGGCAAGGCATTAGGCCCTCCAGAAGAGAGCCCTCGAGTCCTGCCCGAGGAGGGCACCGGGCGTGCCTTCCTATGCGATAGAGGGAGGTGCCCCAGGTGCGGGCGCTGATGCTGACGAGGTACCACTTGCGGCGCTGCCCTCCCGAAGTCCGGCACGGAGTAGCTGCTTCTTCTTCTTGGGGACGAACTCAAGAGGGTACCGAGCTGCGTTGATGTCGGGTTCTTCAATTGACGTTGATTGGAAGGCGCGCTCGAGGGAGCGTACCACATCTCTTTCTACGCAGGGGACTGTGATGATCCCACCGCTCCCTGGCATCTTGAGGAGATTGTAGCCGTGGAGGGTCACCGCCATGAACTTATCCAGGACTGGATATCCAAGGATGGCATTGTACGGCAAACAGGTGTGGGCGATGTCGAAGTCGATGAGCTCGGTGCGGTAGTTGTTGCGTTCTCCAAAGGTGACTGGGAGGCAGACCTGACCTATCGGCGTGGTGGAGTCGTCAGTTACACCTGAGAAGGGCTTAGTGGGCCGAAGCTGATCGTATGGCACTTGAAGGTTGTCGAATGTCTCGACGGACAGGACGTTGAGCCCTGCGCTACCGTCGATGAGGGTCTTGTTGACTTGCACGTTGCTGATGACGGGTGAACAAACCATTGGGAGAGCACCAGTGGTAGTCGCGCACTTGAACTGATCTGCCGAAATGAAAGTGATGGCACACTTGGACCACCTGAGCGGGCGTGTGGCCTCGAGCTTGGGGAGGATCGCGTTCACCTCACGAGCAAACTGCTTGAAGATACGCTGTGTAGCTGGCGCTTGAGCTCTGCCCAAGATGCAGGCGATAGCACACGGCTCCTGGAATCCCCCAGCCCCTCGTCTTGATGGTGGTCATCATTCCTTCTTGGGGGTGGCAGCAGCAGAGGAAGACCGGGGTTGCCCTTAGGGCGATCCTCGCGAGGCTGATCCCTCTAGGCGCCCTCTCGAGGCTGATCTTGCCAGCGGTCCTCACGAGGTCAGTCGCGCCACTCCTGGCATGGGCCATGGTCGTCCCAGCGTCCTCCGCCATGTCCTCCTCCTCGGTTGTAGCCTCGGTCTTTGCGCTCGGGGCGTTGACCGAAGCGTCCGTCGTGAATGGCCCTGAGCTCTTGACAATCGTTGGTGTTGTGGCTATGCACGTTGTGGAAGGCGTAGAATGGTCGGCTGCCCTTGGATGTCTCAGGCTGGTCCCTGCCGCGCTTCGTGTCCGGCTCCGCCGTGAGCACGTCCTTGGCCTTGGCCTTGGCCTTGGATTTCTTCTCCTCCGGGTCGGCAGCTGAGAGCTCAAGGAGGTAAAGGCGCCCTTCCTCAGCCCTTGCGCACTTGGTCGCCAGGTTGAATAGCTCCAAGGATGTGCACAGCTCCTCATGGATGGCGAGCTCCTCCTTCATCTTGACGTCGCGGACACCGTCGGAGAACGCAAAGATGATGGTGAGGGAGTCCTGGACTAAGGGGTCATCGGGCATCCGACCTGTTATCCATGGGCCGGACTAATGGGCTGTGAAGACATGAAGGCCGAAGACTATATCTGTGCCCAGATTGGACTCTCCTTGGCGTGGAAGGCAAGCTTGGCAGCCGATTATGAAGATTCCTTCTTATGTAACTAACTCTATGTAAACCCTAGATCCCCCGGGTGTTTATATAAACCGGAGGGGTTTGTCCGGAAAGGATATACTCATTACCATAGTCATACAGGTTAGACTTCTAGGGTTTAGCCATTATGATCCCGTGGTAGATCAACTCTTGTAACACTCATATTCATCGAGATCAATCAAGCAGGACGTAGGGTATTACCTCCGTACAAAGGGCCCGAACCTGGGTAAACATCGGGTCCCCCGTCGATCCTAGACGCACAATTCGGGACCCCCTACCCTACATCCGCCGGTTTTAACACCGACATTGGTGCTTTCATTGAGAGTTCCACTGTGCCATCGACGAAAGGTTCGATGGCCCCTTCAATCGTCTATAGTGACACTGTCCAAGGAGAAACCTTCGTCCCCGGACAGATTTTCGTGTTCTGCGGCTTCGTACTGTGGGCCAACTTGCTTGGCCATCTGGAGCAGATCGACAGCTACGCCCCTGGCCACCAGGTCAGATTTGGAAGCTTGAACTACGTTGCGGATATCCGTGGAGAATTGATCTTCAATGGATTTGAGACCACAGCGATCGCTCCCCCTCGCTCCGATGAACATGACTTATATCTGTCATCGGATCACATCCAGGAGATGGTCCCTGTTGCTGCAATGGCCTTAGAACAGGAGTAGATCGTGCCACCCGAAGCCACAGAGTCCGCAGCGTTGGAGCCGCACACGGACTCGGCACCTCGCAATATTTTTGTCAATGGAACTCCAGATTCCTCTCCGGCTATAACTCCCGGACCGGGTATGCCTGCAGACACCGAGCTGGATCGGTTATCAATTATCGAATTTAGCCCCGCAGACATATTCCAGCACTCACCTTTGGGTGATGTGCTAACCTCTTTAGAGAACTTGTCCTTGGAAAAGGACTCACAGACGAACTATGTTCGGTTCGAGCCAGAGGCTGATGATGGGAAATTTCGTTTCCCACCCGCCACCCACTTCATGGCCACCGTCGATGACTTAAGCGACGTGCTCGATTATGGCTCCGAAGACATCGACGGTATGGAAGACAATGCCGACCAGGAGCAAGGCCAAAACCTGCCATTTACTGGATGTTGGTCGGCCACCTCTTCATACAATGTGTACATGGTCGAGACACCTAAAAAGCTAGCGACGATGACAAAGGAGATCCAGTTGCGAATAAACCTTCTGAGACACAGTCCAAGCGCCGGCGCCCTAAAGCCCGCTCTAAGCCTCGTCGCTCAAACGATGGCACCGGAGAGAATAGTACTCTGGGCGACGCCGAAAACATTGAAGACCCTGTCGGGGCTGCATCCGAACAGGAGGAACAAGACAACAGGCAAGATAACCCTAGTAAACAGGCCATGCCTAATGACCCAGACGATGATACTTATCGTCCAGTCTCCGAGGATGATGAGAGCCTCGGCAATGAGGACTTCATCGTGCCTAAGGCACCCCTTGAGCAGGAGCGCTTCAAGCGCCAGCTAATAGCCTCTGCAACAAGCCTGAAGAAGAAACAACAGCAGCAGCTTCAAGCTGATCAAGACCTGCTCATTGATAGGTGACCCAAAGCGCAGACGATGATACTTATCATCCAGTTCGATGAGGAGGCACCAGATCCCATACCTCCCTCATGCAATGCGGACCGACCACCACGCGGTTGGGATAGTGCGGCGGACCGACCACCCCGCGGGCGGGATAAAGCGGCAAGTCAGGCCGAACAACAGCCCTCCCCCCAACTCGCAAAAATAGGGATAGAACAGCTTGGGACCGTACATACGACCTTCGGCACGAGATGGACAGTAGAGCAGAACACACCAAATCAATCTACGGATCGCGAGGATGCTTCCTGACTCAGGATGACGGCTACCTATTCAGGCGTGACAAACCTAGTCATACCCGGGCCGAAACTGCGGGCGCACTCCACCGGAGGTGCGCCGTGATGCGGCCCGATATAGAGGCACCGCACGCCTGCTCTGCTTCACAAATGAGGTGCTGGATCACGAATTCCCCGAGGGGATCAAGCCATCAATATTGAATCATACGACGGAACAACCGACCCCGCAGTATGGATTGAGGACTTTATTCTCCACATCCACATGGCCCGTGGAGACGACCTCCACGCCATCAAATACCTCCCACTAAAACTCAAAGGGCCACCTAGACACTGGTTGAATAGCCTGCCCAAG
>NC_053028.1:214048588-214065718 GCF_003073215.2 Triticum urartu | reverse complement strand
CAACGATCTTCAACTCCTGGAAACTTGCCTTCACAATCTTCTGTCCATTTAAACTTGGTATCCTTCACAGTTCAGTCATTGTTTTGCAATCTTGGAAAAATTCTCAATGAATCTCCGGTAGTATCCTGCGAGTCCAAGAAAACTGCGGATCTCGCTAACTGAGGGGTGCCAACCATTCAGTGACTGACTGAACTTGCTGGGGTCTACTGCTATACCTTCTCCTGATATAACATGTCCAAGGAATCCGACTTCCTTCAACCAAAACTCGCATTTGCTAAACTTAGCATACAACTGGTGTTCCCTGAGTTTCTCGAGAACTAAGCAAATGCTCCTTGTGCTCCTCCTCGTTCTTCGAGTATACCATAATATCATCAATAAACACCACAACAAACTTGTCCAAATACTCCATGAACACCTTGTTCATCATGCTCATGAAATAGGCAGGGGCGTTAGTCAGTCCAAATGACATGACCGTGTACTCGTATAATCCATATCGTGTTGTGAACGCTGTCTTCGGTATATCCTTCTCTCGTATCTTCAACTGATGATACCCCGATCGCAAATCGATCTTCGAAAACACTTTAGCTCCTTGCAACTGATCAAACAGATCGTGATCATCGGCAGTGGGTACTTGTTCTTAATCGTCACTTCATTTAATGCTCGATAATCAACAACCATCCTCAGGGATTTATCCTTCTTCTCAACCAAAAGTACTGGGGCTCCCCAAGGTGATGAACTTCTTCGGATGTATCCTTTCTCCAATAACTCCTTGATCCTGTTTCTTAATTTCTTCCAGATCATTTGCGGCATCCGATAGGGTCTCTTGGATATTGGTCCTGTACCTGGCAACAGCTCTATCAAAAACTCAATGTCTCTATCCGGTGGCATGCCTGGTAACTCCTCTGGAAAAACATCCGGGTAATCCTTCACTACAGGCACTTCCCTGAACAACTCCCGTAAGGGCATTCACTTCCTCCTAGGCACATGCCTAGATACATACTTAATCATTTTTCCTTCCGGGGTGGTGAGATAAATCGACTTACTAGCATAGTCAATGCTTCCTCCAAACTTTCCATACCCAATATCACATCCAATCCTTGTGACTCCAAGATAATTAGGTACGGAAAAACATGTGTACCAATGGTTAAGGGTATCTGGTCACACCATCGGCTAGCCATATACTCTTGCTCCGGGTGAACTCACTAAAAGAGGGGTCCTAAGGGTTTGGGTTGGTAGTTTAAACTTATCCACGAATCCCCTTGATATGTATGAATGCGATGCACCAGTATCAAAAAGAACAAGAGCGGTAAATGACTTAACCAAAAACTTACCTATAACCGCGTCTGGCTGCTCTTCAACCTCCTCCACGTTAACGTGGTTCACTTGTCCTTTGTTGAATGGATTGGGCTTCTTCCCAGCGCTCCATTTCCGTTTCCATTCTTCCCTTCAGGCACTCCGTGGCATAGTGTCCAGTCTTCCCGCACTTGAAACAAGTAACATGGACTTAAGTCCTCTTGATTGTTGTTCTTGCTCCATTCCCATTCCCATTCTTAGCCCATATTGTGGTTATGCGATCCTCCTCCAGTGTGGTTGTGACCTCCATGGTTATGAACAAGTCCTCCCGAGTTCGGGGTTAGGCGAGGCTTCTGCTGAGCTCCTGAGTTATACTTCCCCTTGTCCATACTTCTCTTGCGGCTCTCAATCTGCTGCTGTCTTCCCTTCAATCATAAGAGCCTTATCTACCAACTCCTGGTAGTTGTTGAGGTTGCTACCATCAACTGCATGCTCATCTCATCATTCAGCCCTTCCATAAACTTCTCCTGCTTCGCGCATCTGTGGCCACATCATCAGGGGCAGTAGCGAGATAACTTGCTAAACTCATCCACGTACTGAGCCACAGTACGGTTCCCCTGGCGTAAGTGCGGAACTCCCGCTTCTTCATTTGCATAGCTCCAGTGGAGACATGGGCTGTGCGGAAAGCTTGCTGAAACTGGTCCCAAGTGACATTGGCTATAGGAAAAGTGGCTGTGTAATTCTCCCACCATGAGGCTGCTGGTCCATCCAATTGATGTGCGGCAAAGCGCACCTCTCAGCATCTGTGCAACCTGCGGTGGTCAACTCCCTTCCAATACGGCGTAGCCAATCATCAGCAACTATAGGCTCGGTGCTACTGGAAAACACCGGCGGCTGTAACCTTAGAAAACGGGCTAGGTTGTCCACTGGCGGTGGGTTGTTGTTGTTGTTGCCCTGGTTCTGAACTAGCAATTGCATCAAGGCATTTCTGCTGTTGGATCAACTGGGTGAGCTCCGGTGGGAAGGCAAAACCGGTGTCACGTCTCGGAGGCATCTGAGGGGTTTAGATGGAAGAGATTTAGAATAGAAAAGAGGTCTAATGAGAAAACACTACCCATATGCACATGAGACAAACACAATCATTTCACTCAATCAATCAAGCAAGGGCATACAAACGATCTAGAACTATCGCACAAGTGCTCAACTACTACTAAATACATGGGGGAATACTAGTAATATATGGTAGTCATCTAGAAATTTTGATCGGTGGAAGACTCCATGATGTCTGCTCCAGCTTCGTCTTCAAAGTCATCATCACTAGGATCGGAATCGGTGTCGTCGATGATGATGTAGTTGTCCGGGCAAGTGGGATCTTCGTCTTCGTCTCCCGGTGCTGGTCCTCCCATGAATACTCCGATCTTCTTGACTAGGTCGTCATTCTTCTCCAGTAGTGTCTTGATTTCCTCCTCATATCCATCGCGTGTAAACTTGAGTTCTTCCTCCAGCTTCGATGATCCTAGTCTTCGCCTTCTTCAAGTCCATCATGTCCTGCACATCTGGTTTTCCTGACGTGATGTGCTGGTTTAACTCCTGGATGAAAGCTGCAATGGATCTATCCTTCCTGGTGCTGATTACTTCCCATTGCTCGTCTCGGCGCCCACATATTTGGTAAATAGTGTCCTTAAGCTCCCTGTTGTAAACTTCTCCAATGTCCCATGGTAATGTGGGCTGCCATGCTCTTGCCTAGACTCCAGGTGGGTGCTTCGAAAGAAAACTCTATGGGTTTAGAAGTTGGCGAGAACGTCCTTCCTGGAACTTGTACTTGAATCATCCAGCGCTCCTCTTCAGGTAAAGTGGCGTTGTACGTCCCGGTGAAGCTTGGTATTCCAATGTTCAAGTACCTAGTGACTTCCTTCAAGTGGCGTCCAAAAGGTGTGTCTTCATCCGGTTGTGCAAACTTGTTCTTCATCTCCGTCATCCTAAAGAGTAGAAAATGGAGAGGAGTCAGAAATGAGAAGAGAAGTGTGACCTAGGGTTTATCTTAGTGGTCGTGTCCTACACTCAGCGTGTGCTCTGATACCATCTTGTAGCGACCCGACCTCAGATGGTCAAGTCTCTGTGCTTCAGTGTCATCCCTGGATCGGTAATGCTGACACACACAGTACTCGAAGGATTTATAACAGAGTAGCAATCACACACTTATTACATCGAATGTCTCAAAGAGAACTTATTACAATAATATGGCTTAAGGCCATCTAATACGATAACAGCGGAAGGCTTGGAAGATAAAGTGAGTCCATCAACTCCAACAGGCATAGCTGAGCTGCACGGCAACGACCTAACGAACCTTACTCCTCTGAAAAGTCTGCAACATAATACGTTGCAGCCGAAAATGGGTCAGCACATGGAATATGCTGGCAATATAACACAGTAGAGCAAGAACAGAATAATGCTATCACTACATGCATATTTGGCTGGTGGAAAGCTCTATGGTTATTTTTTGCGAAAAGCCAATTTTTCCCACAAAGGAATAGATTTTAATTTAACTATCATGGTAGTTGAAACATCATTGAGAAGGTTCCTCCAACTCAATCCCAATTAAAGTGATTAACAACCCAACAATATTAATCATGATGAGATACATGTGATAACCCAAGTACTAGATACTCAAGAATTGTCCATAACCGGGGACACGGCTAACCATGATTAGATTGTACACTCTGCAGAGGTTTGCGCACTTTTCCCCACAAGACTCGATCGCCTCCGTTGGATTTCTCGCACTACAGGGTGTTTGAGAAACGGATGACCGAGACACAGTCTTTCAGAAACATTAACTCTCTACTCCGGACAGACCATACCAAACCTACATCCCACTACCTGCTGATCTGCCTCTTCAAGAGCTTCACGTAACTTACTCAACTATGCTAGAGCCCATAATAGCTTGTGGCTGCACACGGAAGTTTCTAGCATGAATATCTCAGTTCCCTTTGAGCCTGGGTGGCGGTCCATAGGAAGATCACACGGGTACTCCGGGATTTCCAAAAATACAGGCAACACTGGGTACTCCAGGTGCCTCAATCCACCCAGATGTGTATTAAGTTGCCACCTTAAGTTGAACCATTAATTAACAATCTCACATCTGTCATGGATTTCACTCACCCAAACCACGTCTACGAGCATAGCATAGCAATATAAGCAACGTAGAAGTAACTCCCAAGGGTTGAATGTATAACAGGGCAATAGGTTCTACCTCATCAACTACCCAACCCACAAGTTAATGACATCCTAATCATGCAATGTTTGAGGATTGGAACTAATGCATAAAAACTGGTGATAAAGGGTATGATCAAAGTGTTACTTGCCTTGCTGACGATCCGCGCTAGGGAACTCGTAGTACACGCTTCGCACTCCGGGTGTTCTATCGCAAGCAAAAATAGCATACATAAGTAACAAGCAACGATGCACAAGCAAAACTCAAATAAAAGAGGTTGACCAGAAGTTTCAACTTAAGAACTCCGGTTCGCAAAAAGAATCAAATCAAACGAGCAACGAAACTCAAACGGCGAAAGAAAGAAGCTTCGTTTACTAATCTGAAACTAGGTCAAATTTTACAGTAGAAAAACTTGTTTGAGTTGGTTAACGGAAAGAGGGTTTCGAGATGAAAACTCTAGGCGCTTGAATCGCCTGATTCCGACTAACGAGCGAAAAGATAAACAGAAACTAAGATCGGATCAGAAATCGCGATCAGAGAAAATCGCGGATAATCCGATAAAAGAAAACTGACGGAAACAGACTAACAACGAGCGTTCGCTATGTAATCTAACGAGAAGAACCAATTATTAAAAAATGAAAGTTGGTTGAATAAAATTAACCGAAACAGCTTTTTTAAAAAAACATGCTCGGATATGGCGGATACCCGCAAGGATCGCGATCAGGGTGCGCCGTGGCGTCCCATGGCGCGCGGGCCTTGCCGGCGTTTCGGGCGCGAGCGCGGCGCCCGCGGCGCTGAGCGCGGCCGGCCCTGCGTGTTCGGTGCGTAGTGCGGGTGATTTGTGTGTGGGGCTCGGCGCGCTGTATATAAAGGCGTTGGCCTGTGCGCATTCTGCGGCCAGTTCGTAAGACGAGTAGACGACGTGACCAAATACTCGGACTTCGTGTCGAGTGCTCGCGGCGCCTTTCGGAGTGGACACTGAGCTCGGGTGGCCTTAAGTCGCTAGTTCCGGCCATTTAAAAAAAACATTACACTACAGAAATAAATCTAGGAAGTATAATTAAATCTGAAGAAATCTAAAAATTCCACAAACCAAATTTCACTAGTCTACTAAAATATATTTAGAAAAAGCATGAACATTTCTAGCCTAATATGCTAATTTTGAAAACAGTAACTTACCGCTTCTCTCTAAATGCCCAAATAAAATCCCTATTAAATCCCACTTTCATGATTAAATAATATTTTCTTCTAATATATGTATTTATTTGCGACACTCATCATTATTCCTAACTCTTTATAAGTGAAAAATTTTCAAGAGAAATATTAAAATCTAATCTCGTTTCATATTTGATACAAATCCCATATTATGAAAACGTGAAATCCCCAATTCCTTCCCGGGTATGCAGTGTTAGTATTCGCATTTGACCGACGCGGGGATACAACCTACTACATGATCGATGATCTCAATATAACAAGTACTTAATAGTGAAGATATCCTACCTTACTTCGAAGACAATAACCGATGCTTGTAAATTGTAGTCCGGATCGCAGCCCTTCTCGACAGAGTTCATCTTCGGGGGATCTTCTTCCGGAGATGATGGAGAGCGAAACGCCTCCCCCGGACTCCCCAGCTCAAGAAGCGGGCGACCTTGAAGTGTCGTCGCGAAGGGTATCTCCGGATCCAATATCGCAGAGGATAACCCTTTGGCTGCCCGGCATCCCCAGTATCCGGCTCCTGAGGAGAGCGACAGCAAGGGTCCGTACTGTGTGCGGTCGGACGCGCTGAAGGATCTTCTGGGGAAAGCTGTCGTCTCGGAAGCGCATCGTACGCTAATGGGTACGGTAATTGAAAGGATTTCATCCGCCAAAAGCGGTTTGCCAGCTTTTATGAGTCTGCTGAAAGGCTTCGAGGTACGTAAAATAATGTATGCCTTTAATAGTACCGCATACGTTAGGTATGCCCATGCAGATAGTAGCCCCTGAGACTCTGGTTGTCGTCGAGAACGGCGGCAACAGAGGATCATAGTCCCAGGTAATAACCAGACCGCCTTTATGTGCAGGTGGTTGAAGCTCCGGTGGCTAGCCGGACTGATGGGTTTGCCGAACTAAAGCGGCAACTGGATGCGGCAGATGCCGACATCGTGCTTGTCAACAAGCGGCTTGACGAGGCACAGTAGTTTTTTACGATTTGTCACATAGTAAGAGCAGCATGATGCCAGTATCTTTAATATGTTGTGACTGAGATAGTGCCTACCATGTAGACTCCTCGGCTCAACTTCCCGAGCCACGCGCAAGTACTGACGTGCAATGCGGCCCTTAAAGGTGCCGAGCATAATGTCTGAATTATGCTGCATTGCAAGAGCAAGGAAAAACAGCCAATATGTGTAGTTTAACGTGCCCTCCTTTACCAAGCTTCAAGTAAGAAACGTGCGAAGCACGACCTGGAAAAGCCGGGTGGCTGCCAAGAAGTCTCGCTCTATGAGATGCGGACGAAAGGAGGAGCTTGCGCAAGTTCAATATTGGATCCAGTGCGCAAGCCCTTCTCTGTGTCGATACTAATCCTGGACCGAAAGTATGCCCTCTGGACCGCTATGAGATCTGCAGTAGCTCGATGATTTTGCTGCATGTTGGCTTGAATGCTGTCCCGAACATATTCCAACTATATAGGAAAGATCACGAAGTTGTGTGGAATACACGTTCTTGGTAATTTTTCATCTCCACCCGTCCCCGTGCTGTTTGCATTGAGCAACTGTTCTGCCACGAGTGCTGTAGCTCCATTCAGACTTTATCGGATCTTTGCTATTCGAGGTATTTTCGGTTTTATTCTCCTACCATGTGGCCGAGAGATCATACGGCCTCGAATAATGTACTTTAGCTTAGTGCTAACAATTCCTTGGTGTTGTGCCACACATTGCTGTAAAGAGGTCGGCGTGCATAGAAGGCTCGCGGATGGCCCTTGCCCGTGTCAAAACATACTGGGCGGAGATGGATGCCACCACTGTTGCAGGCACAGGGTTCGGCCATAGGCCGAGTGGCTGCCGAGCACTACTTTGAAGAAGTTCTTGAAGGCGCTCGTTCGATAGAGGCTCAGTGCTCGAAGAATATTATTTTGAGTGACATGTATCCCATTGTAAAACAATGTTTTATTGAATTTATCAAGGCTGTATTTATACTTTTGCCCGAAAGTACTATGATGCCTCCTGTGCGGCCGTTTATGTATATATGTATATAACCTGAAAGATGGCAGTCGTCGGCTTCAGCCCCCACGCATATAATGCGGGGGTGTTCGCAGAAGACGCATGTTCACACTTGATCCAACGTCTTGGTCCATTAAGGAGGTGATAGCGCAGCGAACTAGGCAACCGGACTATAATGCTTTAACACTTTCACTTAGCCAGAGGAGTTTGACAGTGGGGCTACTATATAGCCCCTGGTGGCTCCGCGCTCATCCGGATTCGGGGCGCGTACATGCCTGGCCGGGAAACGGCCCTTCGTTAAGGCGGAGGAATCCCGAAGATTCCGCTAGGTCATCGAGTGGTTGACCAGTCTCACGCTATATCATGACAGTCAGTTTTCGGCTTTCTCTACTGAGGTGCTCGTCTGGATGAACCAGGGCACAATCGCAGTAGTTCTCCTGGTGCCGCCTTAGCCGATAGAGCGGAACTAAGGCAGCAAAACACAGGAGCCGGGCAAACCCAACATTTGACCAAAGACATGATTCGAGCTGATGCATATAAGGCCAAACTCGCGACGCGAACACTCTCTCTCTAAGTATTCTCTATCTTTATGATGTAACTGGCCTAACACATGCCCTTATTAATAAGCCCCTGTTGTCAGTACGTGTCCATATATTTCGACGTGGCACATGCCAATTAATTCAGATCCCTTCTCAATGTACTGAGAATCCGCGATGTGTATTATCATCAAGAGACTAGTAAAATAATTTTCGCTGGTCTTAATCTAAAAATAAGATCTGGAGACGTACCTGGCACAGTCGCTGCCGTTCCTCTTGTGCCTTCGCCCTGGACGGGAGTAGCACCGAATGATTATTCTGTCAAGAGAGAGAACTTATATGAAATTTGTATGCCCAAAATAGTAGGTTTATCACTAACATAATCTATATACTGTCAAGATGTAGTAAAGTTTGAGCCTATTGCCACTTGTTTGGCGACGTGAGCCCTTGTATGTAATAGGGTATAAGCCATCAAATCTTCTGTACAAGTACATTATAGCCCCCTGCCCCACTGTCCTACCACGTCCTGTCTTAACCGATCTTGGCCGGAGCATTAGTTTGTCGAGGCCGTTTAGGCCCCGGTCCAGGCCGTCCCGCCTCGGTCTTCCGTCAAGCATATCTCCCGCTCCCATACTACTTCCACTTTACCCTGTATAGAGCCCGTGACCGGCATACTTAAGCCATGAGAGCAAAGGTAATGCCTGTTATTGAGTTAACTGATTGTCCAAAACATCTTCCCCCGCTTTTCGAGGTATGCTGTATCTGCACTAATAGCACGCCCCTATGGAATGTTAAATTCCCCGTTGCTCCCGGAAGTTTATTCGGGAAACCGATATCCCCTCTTATTTAGAATCAGTCGGCCCGTTTGCATCATTGTGCTCCCTCCGGGCCTCTCATCTTCCCTGGCGTTACTCCTTAAAAGTATTTGTGGCTAATTATTTTTCTTTGTCTTATACCCCATTTTGTGAACTTTCTGAATATCAGTTAGCTCTGCGGTCATCCATCGTGTTAAGGGGTATCGTCAATTTTTGGTCTAGATATCAGCAGCCCCTTGCATGCGCAATACTTGGAGTTAATCCGACTTGCAAGTATCTGGTCAACGACCAGTTGCACCCCGCATGATAGGCCCCTGGGCATGTTCTCTAGGCAGTGTTCCGCTTTGTTTCTCCCTTCTGTCATCGTCTGTAAACTAGCTTTACTGTTGATTCTGTTGGATTTTTTCCGTTCCCCATGTTTTCTTGCGAGCTTCCCTTTCCTTGTACCTGCCCTAAGTCGCGTGTAGCTTGCGTGACTGTTTGAGACCCAACATTTCTAGGGTGTTTATAAGTTTATCGCCTGCATTATCTAAAATTTTGTTCCAGAATTTTTCTAGGCTCATTCTCTGTTGCCTTTAGTAGACTCAGCTATTGCACCTGGCCGATGAGCTATGAATCCTGGGTTTACCGTCGTGCTCTTCAGCTGTTTCTTAATTCCGCGCGCTTGTTTTTAGCTGACAATCGTGATTTCCATTCTGTCCGTGACTTAAGTATGGTCGCGGTGCTGCAATCGGACAACCATGTCCTCGCCCCGCAAAGTGTCATAGATGTAATGCTGGCCATTTTCTCGATTTTTTTCTTGGCCGAGGTGTCTTGGCTAAGCCACTTGTCACTCGAACGATTTGCTTGAAAAGCTGCTAAGCTCGACATCCAACGTCGACATATTTGTTCTTTTTAGTGAAACCTGTTCCAAAGCTTTCGGGCTGACTCTCGGGCTGTGAGTTATATGACTTAAATCGTTGCATCCGGTGGTCGGACATAGTCCCTTGAAAATTTGCCCGAAAAGCGTCTTCGAGCTCTTCCCAGCTTCCAATGGAGTTTTCGGAGGCTTTTAAGCCAGTGCCGAGCTGGCCCTTTGAGCTTGAGGGGTAAGTACTTGATGGCGTGGAGATCATCTCCTCGAGCCATATGGATATGGAGGATATAGTCCTCAATCCAGACCCCAGGGTCTGTTGTTCCGTCGTATGCCTCTATGTTTACGGGTTTGAATCCCTCTGGAAATTCATGGTCCAGCACCTCATCGGTGAAACATAGGGGGTGTGCGGCACCCCTGTATCTGGGTGTACCGCGTTGTTCGGATGTTTGTTGTGTTACATCGTATGCTGGGGCGCGCTTGCGTGGTCCATAGATGGATCTGGTTGCGCCGTCCTTTTGATGCGAGCCCTCGCGTGGATCGCGTATTGGCTTATGTGCGGCGTTTGCCGCTCTATGTTGGCCACGAGGTCGTCTATCCGACCGGATGGCCTTTTTTTTTGATTGCGGGGGATCTAAGGCCTCCTCATCGAATTCAGGTAGCAACTTTCGCTTCGGGTAGCTCTTGGTGTGGCGATTACCGCCGTACTTCGCTTCAGTGTTGAGTACTTCACTCCATCTGATTCTGAGTGTGTCTTGTGCAGCCCTGAGCCTTTGCTTCTGCTTTTTCAGACTCCTCGCAGTGGCAACAAGCCTTTGATGGGTATTCTGTTGCTCCGGGTGCCTGTTGTGTGATGTATCCGGACTGTTATCTTCGACGGAGTCGGTGTTCGGTTTGATTCTCCGTGTTGCCGTGGTCGGACGATGGTTCAATGCCGTGTTTGTCGTCCGCTGGCTCGCTCTATCGCTGGGTCTATATGATCGCTTTCTGCCGAGGCGGGATTTGGAGCGCTTACGCCGCCGCTTTGACTGCTTCTCGAGGGAAAACCCTTCGCTTGCGTCCTTCCGTTCCTCGTCGCGTTTTTCTTTGGGTGTGTCCACCATGTATACATCATATGATGAAGTGGGCGTCCAGTGCCCTGTGGCAGTGGTTCCTGTTCGTCTCCTGCATCGTCGTCCATACCGTCGATGTCTTCGGAGTCGAAGTCGAGCATGTCGGTCAAATCGTCGACAGTGGCTACTAAGTGGGTGGTGGGTGGGCGGAATTTCTTCGTCATCCGCATCCCAATCCTGCCGGACATAGTTCGGCCAGGACTCTCCTGACAAGGAGAGAGACTTAATGAGTTCAGTATGTCGCCGAAGGGCGAGTGCTGAAAGATATCCGCGGAGGTAAACTCCATGATCGCCCAGTCGGATTCGATAGGCACGGGCGCAGGAGGTTCGGAGTCCGTGGCCGGAAGAATCCGAGTTGGTCACGGCTCTCGTGAAGGGTAAGGTCGATATCGGCTCGATCGCCGCTGAGAATGCGACCTCCGTGGCGGGGTCTATCCACCCGTCCATGGATGGCGCAATTGGCTCCGAATTGAGGGTCGGAGCGGTTGCCGGTGCGGTCTCCTGAACACTGTCCGATGGTAGAGCTAAATCATGCTCATCGTGACCGTGCGGCGCACTCGGAGGGGCTCGAATCCATCGAAGATCAAGTCTCCGCGGATGTCGGCCGTGTAGTTTAAGCTTCCAAACCTGACCTGGTGGCCAGGGGCGTAACTCGATCTGCTCCAGATGGCCAAGCGAGTTGGCCCGCAGTGCGAAGCCCGAATACAAAGATCTGTCCGGGGAAAAGTCTCACCCTGGACTGCATCGCTATCGATGATCGAAGGAGCCATCAAGCCTAACGGTGACGACACAGAGGAACTCTCAATGAAAGCACCAATGTCGGTGTCAAAACCGGCGGATCTCGGGTAGGGGGTCCCGAACTGTGCGTCTAAGGCGGATGGTAACAGGAGGCAGGGGACACGATGTTTTACCCAGGTTCGGGCCCTCTTGATGGAGGTAAAACCCTACGTCCTGCTTGATTTCTTGATATATATGAGTAGTACAAGAGTTGATCTACCACGAGATCGAGAGAGGCTAAACCCTAGAAGCTAGCCTATGGTATGATTGTATGTTGTCCTACGGACTAAAACCCTCCGGTTTATATAGACACCGGAGGGGCTAGGGTTACACAAGGTCAGTTACAAAGGAGGAGATATGCATATCCGTATTGCCTAGCTTGCCTTCCACGCCAAGTAGAGTCCCATCCGGACACGGACGAAGTCTTCAATCTTGTATCTTCATAGTCCAACAGTCCGGCCAAAGGATATAGTCCGGCTGTCCGGAGACCCCCTAATCAGGACTCCCTCAACCAGTGGCACGGAGAGGTTCTGCTGTGGATCTAGGGGAGGGGAGCTGGCAAAGGAGATTGGGTGGACTGTAGTGAAACGTGCGGAAGAGGGGGGTGTTGGCGGCCTAGGTGAAAAGGGTGAAAAATATCCCCGGTCGCCGCGCGCGCGAAAGGCCTATGCAAACGGTTGCCTCTAAGCGCTCGTGTGCACAAACAGAATAATTTCGTTTGAAATGAAGACGTACTAATTTTGAAATGAAGACGTGAGTTCATCGTTTCGCCTCTAAATTTTTCGCACGTAAACCAATCACAATTTTACCACATATTGATTTGCTAGCGCATTTCAGTCTCAGTGCTATATGTAAGACATCTTTTGGCATGTACCGTGCATGTTGGCATATAAATCAATTCCTAGCCGGACTGCATTTCTTGTCGAAAGGGATGAGGATTGCCGTTCGATCTGGGAGCATCCAACGGTGCAGACGTACGATCCGTGGGGTTTGGGTTCTGGCCAATCAGAACGCACGACTCAGATCGCACGGCGCAGAGGGGGGCATCGGCCACGGTTTGGTAGGCACACGGCTTTCGTGTGTGAACCGTGTGCTATTTGAAAACATTTTTTGGGAGGGGCTATTTGAAAACATACATGTGTTGTCGAAAGGGATGAGGATCGCCATTCGATCAAGGAGAATCCAACGGTGCAGACGTACGATCCGTGGGGTTTGTGTTCTGGCCAATCAGAACGTACGACTCAGATCGCGCGCGTGGCAGAGGGGTGGGGGTGCATCGGCCACGGTTTAGTGGACACACGGCTTTCGTGAGTGAACGTGTGCTCTTTGAAAACATTTACATTACCTAACATCATATTTTTGTTCGAATGAAAACATGAGTTCATCGTTTCGCCTCCAATTTTTTCCACGGTAAGAAATCATGAGTATAGTGGAGAGTGTCATATACTAGTATCATGAATATACAGTACATATGATACTAGTATGATACTACCTTTAATTAATTATAGCATAGTATAATACATAGAGTATAGTATCATATATAGATCATATTTATTGCCATGCATGACACAAATTAGCATCGCATTTAACATGATACGGTATCTACCTACTATATGTTACTCTAACCCTCTTTATATATATTTAATTCTTTGCCACATCAGCATACTTGCTATTTCCGAGTGCATGACATCCGGGCCACTATGGCCAGCCTTATATAGTGGGGAGTATCATATACTATATATATATATCATGCATATGATACTAGTGTATGATACTATACGTACCTTCATAGTGCATATATAGTATCATAGAGTAGTACTAGCTCCCTCTGTAAAACTAATATAAGAGCGTTTAGATTACTAAATAGTGACCTAAACTCTTATATTAGTTTACAGAGGAGTATATATCATAGATGACCGTATTTATGAATTGAGCCCTATAAGGCTGGTTGTAATGGGGAGTATTATATATATACTAGTAGTATCATGCATGCATATATATGATAGTGTAGCTAGGATACTACTTCCGTAATGCATAGTATCATAAGTTAACATCTTAGGTTGCCTTACTAATTGTCATGCATCACACAAAGTAGTAGTACAACATTTAATATGACACGGTATCATGATATGATACCACATCCTCTCTTGTGTGCCACATCATCCAGAAAGTCTAGTTGGCATGCATGATACCGCTTATGATAATACCATTACAACCAGCCTAAACCGGAAAGGAGGGAGTATGAGACTAGCCACAATGGAGAGTAGTACACTAGTAACATACACATATCCCTAGACTATATATGTTACTACCTTCATAGTGGGTAGTAACATAAGTAGTGTCATGCAAAGCTTCATTTCTTAGGTTACAGACTCATATTGCATTGGGACATGTGATGCTACAGTAACTAGCTAAGTTACTGAAACTATCTCTCTCCTCATTAACTTATTGCCACATAAGCAAGTTTGCTGAGTTGGAGTCGGTTACTGCTGAAGTTACTCCCACTGTGGCTAGTCTGATACTAGCTAGTCGTCTATGATATACTAGCTACCTCACTAAGAGCATGCATGTAACGATCAAACAGTCTAATCTCTGTGCTCTGGTGTCATCCCTGGATCAGTAATGCTGACACCACACAGTACTCTGAAGGATTTATAGCAGAGTAGCAATCACACACTTATTACATCGAGTTCTCAAAGAGAACTTATTACAATAAATATGGCTTAAGGCCATCTAATAACGATAACAGCGGAAGGCTTGGAAGATAAGTGAGTCCATCAACTCCAACGGCATCACTGAGTATAGAACCACGACCTAAAACTCCTTAATCGTCGTCTGAAAAGTCTGCAACATTAACGTTGCAGCCCGAAAACGGGTCAGCACATGGAATATGCTGGCAAGGTAACACATAGAGAGTAATGGAATGAAACAGCTATACTATATGCATATTTGGCTGGTGGAAAGCTCTATGGTTACAGTTTTTGCATAAAGCCAATTTTTCCCTACTTCAAAGGAATAAATTTAATTACTATCATGGTGGTTGTTAAACATTGAGAATGGTTGACAGCATTCTCAATCCCAATTAAGCAACATCATTAAAACCCAACAAAATTAATTTTAGAGTAACATGTTGAGATTCACATGATAATCCAGGTACTAGATACTCAAGATGTCCATAACCGGGGACACGGCTAACCATGATTAGTTGTTACACTCTGCAGAGGTTTGCGCACTTTTCCCCACAAGACTCGATCGCCTCCGTTTGGTTTCTCGCACTACATGGTGTTTGAGAAACGGATGACCGAGACATAGTCTTTCAGAAGCGCTAGCACCTTACGATCGGGTAGACCGTACCACCTACATCCCCTACATCTGCTAGTCTACCACTGTAAGAGTTCGCACAACTTAGTCAACTATGCCAGAGCCCATAATGGCTTGTGGCTGCACACGGAAGTTTCTAGTATGAATAATCTCATGATCCCTTTGAGCCTGGGTGGCGGTCCAAAAGAAAACAGGCAAGTCCTGGAATACCCAGGTGCCTCAATCCACCCAGATGTGTGTTAGGTTGCCACCTTAGATAAACCATTAATTATCAATCTCACATCTGTCATGGATATCACTCACCCAATCCACGTCTACTAGCATAGCATGGCATAATAAGCAAACGTAGAAGTAACTCCCAAAGGTTTGATAATAAACAGGTAATAGGTACTACCTCATCTACTTCCCATCCCACAATTTAATTAGATCCTAATCATGCAATGTGTGGAGGATTGATCTAATGCAATAAAACTGGGTAGTAGAGAAGGTATGATCAAAGTGTTACTTGCCTTGCTGATGATCCGCGAAACCTAGAGATTCGAAGTAACAGGCGGCGCACTCCGGAGTATTCTATCAGACAAACAAACAAGCATACAATAAGTACTCATCTAATGCACAGGTAAAACTCAAATAAGAGATCTAACCAGAAAGTTCAACTTAAGAACTCCGGTTGGCAAAAGAATCAAATCGACGAAGCAACGAAATCAAACGGCGAAAGAAACAAGCTTCGTTCTAGTAATCTGGATCTAGGGCAATTTTACAGTAGCAAAAACTTGTTTAAGTTGATTATTCGGAAAGAGGGTTTCGAGACGAAACTCCAAGCGCTTGAATCGCCTGATTCCGATAAACGAGCGAAAAGTTATACTAAAACGAAAATCGGATCAGAAATCGCGATCAGAAAATAACCGCGGAAAAATCCGAACGAAAAAGAAAACGACGAACAGAAATTTTTTTAAAACGGCACGGATTTCGAGGGCGGCGAACCTCGGGCGACGCGCGGCTCCGGCGGATCGGCGGCGGCGGCGGCGGCGGCGGCGGCGGCGGGGCTGGGCTAGGGTTAGGGTTGGCTGGGGCGGCTGGGCTCTCTCGGCCCGGGCGGCGGCCTTATAAAGGCCTCGGCCGGCGGTGTCCTGGCCGAGTACGGCCCATAGTCGGTTCCGCGTTTTTTTTTTTAAATAATTCCGCTCGGAAGAAAAATAAAAAGAAATACTAAACGGACTCCAAAAATCACGAAATAAATTTTCCCGGGTTCTAAAATCAAGCCCGATAAAGTGAACATTTATCTGGGCCCAAACTACAACCTTGAAAAACGTGCATTTTTCCTAAATTCAAATAAAAATACCGAAAAACTCCGAAATATATCTTATTTGATTTTTTTATTAAATCCTAAATATTTCTATTTTTTTGGAAAGTCATTTTATTCCCTCTCTCATATTTTTGTAATAGAAATAATTGATGATAAAATAAATAAAATCAAATGATCATGTTTACATAATTTGAGAAAACTCAAATATGTAAATAACGAAATCCCCAACTCTCTCCGTGGGTCCTTGAGTTGCTTAGGATTTTCTAGGATCAAAACCAAAAAAACATGATATGCATAATGACCTAATGTATAACATTCCAAATTGAAAATTTGGGATGGTACAATTGAAGTAGAAGTTCTTCATTTCAGTGTTCCTTGGCAGTCACAAAGTTGAGCAGAACCGCATCACGGAAGCAGTCAAGGGCTTCTTCAAGGCATGGCAGTCCAGCAATGGCTTCACAATCAAGACGCATATGTGGGAAGATGCGTCCCTGATTGTACAAGATGCATGAATAATTGCTTCGCTGCTGATAACTCCAGAATTGGTCCGAAGAGATTCTTGGCCTTGTGTAGGGGTTCTTGTCACTGTCGAAGAATGTGTTGTGTGCCTTGAATCCATTCAGATTAAATGATACTAGTGACATTGCAGTACCTGGAAATCATGGTAGCCTGGGCTTTGGATTCTGGACCTGAGGCCTGTGCTCCACAT